>NC_056728.1:1924303816-1924506316 GCF_019279795.1 Protopterus annectens | reverse complement strand
GACATAGTATTTACTCAATATCATTCTCTCTAATAATTTTATTCTTTTCAAAGGCAATTATTACCTTCGGAAATCGGGGATAGCAATGGCTTCCCCCTGTGGGGGGAGTTTTGTTAACTGCATGATGGCCTTTTGGGAAGAAGAGCATATATTTAAAAGTGAAGTTTATAAGGTATACCAGATTTTTGGATGACATTTTTATTATTTTTAAAGGTGATTGTCATCAGGCTTTGACATCTGTAGAGAAAATTTCTTGTTTAACTTATTTTTTAGATTTCACCTTTGAATTTGGGACTGAACACATTTCTTATCTTGATGTGTCCCTTGTAAAGGACACGATTAATATAAGATATGTAGCCAAAATTTTTAGAAAGGCCATGTATTCCAACAGTTTTTTGCACTATGAGAGTAACCACCCCTTCCATCAGAACAAGGAGGTGGTTAAAGGTCAATTAGTGAGAGCGGCCAGGATGGTCACCCTTGAAAATGATTTTCTACTTGAGTGTGAACATTTGAAGAACATGTTTTTGGCTAGGTCCTTTCCCACTGAATTATTTATTAGCAACTGTTATGAATGAAGTAGTAACTAAAAGGGTTGATGGTTGGTTTAAACCCATCGTCTGTAGGAGGACATGTACACATTGATGCCAATATGTTAGCTGTTTCAAATGGGATACATACTACACTTTCTAATAGTGATACTAATTATTCATTGAAATTTAGTGCCTCCTATTCATTAGATGCTGGAATCCTAAGAAATATTTTATCTAAAAATTTGGTATTATTAATGGAGGAGTCTTTATTTCGACAAAAGATTGGTACTGAGCCAAGTATGCTATTTAGACGTGGATGTAATATTAAAAATTTATTGGAAAACACGAGTAGACTATATACCTTAGATCCAGTATGTATACTTGTGGAAGTTGTAAGTTTTGCCATCTAATTAAAGTTTCTGATAGATTTTGTATTACAAATAAAATTATTATTTAAATGGCAGGTTTAACTGTGAGATCCCCGGGGGGGGGGGTCTTTTTTCTTGCCCAGTTCCAGTATTATACTGGTTTCTATATTGGATAGACCAAAAGGCATTTTAAAGAAAGAATGTATGAGCACCAGTGCAGTATAAACAAGAGAAATAGTACTGATGCTTTAGCCAGGCATGCCATGGAAAATGATTTTCATACATTTGTGTATATATATATATATATATATATATATATATATATATATATATATATATATATATATATATATAGTTATCAAACAAGTGATGAAAGATGAAAGGGGTGGGCCATGGCAGTTGTATTTAGAAGAATGACAGCTATACGGGCAACTTAGGCTTAATGTGTTTACCTGGGACTAAATGAATAGTGCTCTTTAAAATGTATTTTAAAATTAAAAGCCCTAGAAAGATAGATTGTTCTTATTGTTAATTTATTATGTATTATATTTATATACTATATGTGAATTTGGAGGTGAATTTTTAAGCAAACCAGGCTATATTACATGAGTATGGTTTTATTATAGTTATAAAAATGTTGCATTGGTCTTTTTAATATTTAATTGATTAATTAATGTGTGATGTCATAATTTAGTCACTATATAATGAATGAGCCATTTTTATTTGTTGTCTGAAGAAGTTGAATTATTTTTTTTCAATGAAAGTGCTAACATAAACTGTTTCTTGGAGATTACCATTGCCTTAGTTGTTTTTGACTTCACACCTGAGACATCATCAGTAGTATCCTGCTCCTTTCTAACACCCAGACCCCTCTGTGGGAGTAATACCACAGGTTGTACCACTTTTAAGTGAGGGCATGAAGGCCTGCATATCTGTAAGGGGTGATTCAGTAAACAAACCACCGCCTGTCACCAACCATTCCCATGCCATGGCCTTTGCTTTGTGAATGTTAGCATGGATCATCTCAGTTAATCTGTAGCAGGCCATATTGTAATTATGATCCTGACCACTCACAGCAGTAATATTGATGACGACGTCTTGCTATACATGGTTATGGTAGGGTTGGTTTACAGAATGCACTGCAAAAAGATATCTACCATAGATACAGAGGGCCTCCAGTACCATCTCTTTTTCAGCCACCATAAACTTGGGCTCACAGGTAACTGTGACTTTCTGCATCTGTTTATTAGATATACCTCTGTATGTAGAAAACACTAGAACTAAAAGTTGCAGTCCTTCATGGTTCTTCGAAATTCTAACATTAATACTGAGCTAATAGGTCATCTGCTACACTTTAGAGGACCTTACATTAATATATATGTATCGACAAAACAATCTTTACCAAAATGTCAGGCATTATTATGTCCCAACCACAATCCCCACTCCCCAATATCAACACATGACTGCAAGTTAACAAGCAAGGAGCTTGTCAAGCACCAAATCACTAACCATGACCATTCTAAAAATTGTGTAATAATCACATGTGTTTAAGGAGCACAACATTACACTGGTGTATAGCACACTTACATTGCTACAACTTACCATAACATACCTGCATGCTACTATGGCCAGTACACTTGCAATGCCCCTTTCAGAGAGCTTTGTCCAGTACATGTAGATACAATGAAAAAATGGCAACACTTTTACTCCTTAAAGTAAACAGCACACCAAAAGGCCCCCTTGTATAAAGAAGTAGGTGTAAAGAGTACCACATACCTTATGTAAGCAGATAAACTTCTGCAAAAGCAATTCTTTAAGGTAATAAGCAAGATTTAAACACAAGTTTGTCTTCTGTAGTGCAATGTGGATCCGTGCTTCCTGTCACATTTATATCCTTTAGCTCACCCCCTCTGAGCATGATGAGTATGCTAATTAGGGCTGATCGCATTACTGTTTCTGAATCACTCAATTTTCACAATGAACAAGCCAGATAAGCTTTGTGTTGATTTCAACACAATGTAGTGCACATGCCTGAGTACCTGGATAAGCTCTATGCATGCAGATGTAGCCCAGGTTATACAAGTAGGAAGTAGGAAAACTGCCATGCTCATACCTCTCAGGTATACCTCATTCTGAGGAATCTTAATAAATTTAACTATTAAAGATCCATTTTCCTTGCATATCCACATTGAGAAGGTCTGTCACACATTCAAGTATTAGCAATTCTTTAACTGATATCCATGGTAAATAACACTGAATAATCTTAATTCATCAAACTAACATTTTATAAGTACAATGAGACATTAATAGAACTTGTTGACGGGATAGATTTGTAACCCGAGGACTCCCCTTTCTGTGGAACAGACTCCCTCTCCAAGCCAAGCAAAGTACTTCTCTAGCCCTCTTTAAAAGGAACCTGGATGACTGAATGATAAACAGAAAATATACCCCTGGGATCCCACTTGTGTCCCTGCTGGACAGAGGAAACAGGTGCTGACTTTGAGGGAACATGGGAGAAATTCTTGGCTAGGCTTATAAAGGTCTCCGGGCCAATAGCCTAATATCATTCTATGAACCTATGAACCCATGAACAAAATGACTCATTAACCATGCTATTCTTTTCCTAGTTGAATTCTTTTGTTAAGCTGCAAGTAAATGTTCAAATGTTGCTGATTTATTCAACATTATGAGAGGTGCTTATTCCCAATCAATAGATGAAATGATGAGAGAAGCGGTTATGTACCTTTAACCATCTGAAGATGGAATCAATGTTGAGCATATGTTCTCAGCAGCAAAAAGAGGACTAGAGGACTGCCATGCTTCACACACTAAGTGCCATTGGAACCATAATAATGCAGTACTTATGTTTTATTATTTTTGCCATGTATCTTGTAAATGAGGTTTCCTTTGGTGTCCATCACAGCACAAAGGCTGGGACACAAGATAGTTGTTTTGGGTGTCAGGTGTCTGCCATTTTCCTGAGTTCACTGAGAGTAAGGCAATTATTGCTGGACAAGGAGAGCGTAGTGCTCCTTTTATAGCACAGAGCTGGTATGAGGAGGAGTTCAAGATTTTTCTGGAAATCATATATAGGCAGTACAGCTGCAGGCTTCTGGTCATAAGATAAGGCTGATGCCCTGAAATAGTCTGGCCAAGACTGTCACCCATGCCATTGACATCCCACACATGAAGAAACAGTGCCATCACCATTATAGTTACTTGAATTGCTGCAGGACTGACCTCCTTGGCCAAAGGAAGGATGAAGTTAGGGCATAATCACCACCACTGTACTTTAAGTATAGAATCATTTGCTAACAAAATACTCTGCCAATGCATGCCACCATACAACTTTTCATTCTGCTTTTTTTTATCTCCAGCCACTGCAGAGATTGAAAGAGACATGGAGATGCACAAAAAAGTCTAGAGCATCTAAGAGAGCATGTGTATAAGTATAACTTCTGTTATGAAAGATTTGTCTGCTAGAATAGTAATAGTTGTAGCCATTAAAATTAATATAATTATGTATAACTTTTATATAACATACTGCATCTGTCAGTACAGGAATTCTTTACTGGAATACATGTGATTGTGTGATGAAAGAATTGTGCTTCTGCATGTAACCCCCTATATAGGCAGAGAAGTGGTTCATCATGTTAATTTTATGTTCTCTTAGATTGTTAGGATGTCTGTGGTTCAATCCCTCCTCCCTCCAAAATAAAATGGAGTCTGTTGTCATGGCAGAGTTCTTATGTTTAATATTAGTGCACCATTAAAAGGTCCATATATTTAATGTCCATAATGATTACTTGACAGGGCACTTCACAATATACAATTCACATATCTGCCCCTTGTCTATCACTTGTGCTTGACATTTATATTGTATGTTCAGCATGTTTCTCATGAATATGAACAGCTAAAACTGAAATTACATCACTGGCTTTAAGCACAGATGTGCTGTCATGATAAACAGCTCCTGTAGTTATTATGCTTTTATATCAGACTGCATGTGATGATGGTTTGTGGCTTAGGCCCCACCCCGAAATATAATACACTGGCAAATAGTTTGATGACATAACTGTGTAAGTCCTACTATTAAAACGTTATTTCCTTCACTGCACGAGTATTAACATAGTCAAGAATGCAATTAAATTGTTTTTGTATGCCTCTTCCCCCACATTCTTTGTCACAACCCTTTCTCTTTCATACATTTACTTTTTTCCCTCCATTTCTGTTATAGTTTTATACAGCAGTTTAGTAATCTACACTGATCACATCAGCATGGCCTGTCATCAACAAGCAGGTGGCAGCAGTAACACTGCCACCATCACCACCTGAAGGACCCAGCAAATCTGGGTTCCAGCCACTCAGAGTTGCCTCCACACCTTCTGTCTGACATTCATCAGCATCATCAGGTAGCCCTGCACCAATGAAAAGTACAGTGGTACCCACTCATATCAGTGCAAGAGGAGATGACACTTTTGTCACCCATCAGGAGTTGACAGACCCTGTAGTGGAGATAATAGCCAGGTGACTGGATGTCTTCATTGGGTGTATAGAGATCATGATTCCGAGACTCATTTTATCATCTTCCTGTTCGACTCTGTCTCCAGGTCCTGAGGCAGGACTCAGTGGTGAAGACTCCCAGGGTGACAAGTAATCTCCAACTAGGTCAAAGCTGGCAGAGATTTTGTCTGTGAATATGCAGTCCTATTCCCCAAACCCCATGTTCCCCTCCCTTTACTATGTCCACCCCAGTAGATTGTACAATCTTCCCCTCAGCATTGTCTGCCCTTTGTTTATTTGATTTATCCTTCATCATTATGTTTCAACTCCCTCACTGTGTTAGCCCACACCCTGACAGTAATGTCTCTCTTACCCTGTGAACTACTCTCTTCCTCTAGCCTACCTCTTACTTCCCTGATCTTCTTCCCCTGTCTTTCCCTTCTCAATAAAAAAATAGAAGGGTCCCCATCCTACAAAAATACTCCCACCTGTGTCTTTCAATTTCCCTTATGTTTCAGTAATGTACACACAACTGGCAACAATTGTTCAGCCTACAGACTGTAGTTTTATGACAAATGCTTAATAATTTCATCAGTAAATAACTACAGCTATTGTTATAGATCAATATCGTTATTGAGATAAGAAGTTGAGAAGTATGCTCTAATCCCACCTCCATCCTACTCATTCCTCATTTGCTCACCTTGTGTTGTTCCCTCTGCTTGCTTCCACCTTTCATCTCTATTCCCATTTCCAATCTATAATATGGCCCAAAAATAGATGGAAATACCATATCCATGCCAACAAAGGGTTTATAATTCAGAATCATCTTCCTGTGGTCATACATTGTGTAACATTTGGCACAGAGCAACAGTGATGGTCATCTATAGCCACTATGAAAGGATAGTTCCCATCCAAAGGTAAAAATTAATAAAAATCCTTGACATGCACAAATGATCTTTCCATCAGCTGCAGAAATGTATTGAGCATAGGTAAGCATCACCAAGCAATACTGAAATATGGTAAAGTTAACCCTTTCCAATGAACGGCTTCTATGCCACAATGTATTCATGATGTCATGACTTTATGCTCCTTGCACTGGGTACAGGGTCCTAATTCCCTATCATGGAAACTTTTTTACATTACTATAGTTTCATTATATATTCCATTCCCCTGCAATATTCTAGTTAACTCCTTTCTTCTAAGATCTTCATTGGCTCTGGCTCAAAAGATATGAGTGACGCAGGCAAGGGTTCAAATTTGTTCAGGTGTACATCACCTTTCTTGTTATCAAATGTTCTATTACCCTGAAATGGGTTTTATACCTTGCCTATGTATGATTCTGTAGTATATTTGACTAATGCTCTGTTTTTGAGAATATGAGTAACATAGGTATGGTTTCAGATCCATTCAAGTCTATCCATTCTGTCTTCTTATCATGTTCTCCTTTCTCCTGAAATGAAACAATCTATCATAATCATGTGCAATATCTTAGGGAGTTTGGCACTGTCTTACAAAATGTAAGACTGGAGTTGTATAGCATTATTGCATTAAGAAGTCGTGAGATATGGACCTAACCCACCTCCATTCAGCTTAATCCTTAGTTGCCCACTTTGTGTTCTACCCTCTGTGTGTTTCCACTTTTCTTCTTGGTCCTATACTCTCATTTTCAAACTTCACCCTTGTGAAAAAATAGATAAATACAACACATACACAAATACACACACACACACACACACACACACACACACACACACACACACACACACACACACACACACATAAAACACATCATATTTCTGTGGTCATATATTCATGACAGTTTGCAGAGAGCACTGTCCATGGTCACATATAACCACAGCGAAAGGATACATCTCAGACAATGGCACAATGATGAAGAACCCTTGAAATGCTCTACAATCTTGCCATCAGTCGTGCAAATAGTTAAACATAATTGTAAATGGTTAATCTTTTCATTAAGTTTTAGTTGCTTTGGAGTATTGCTTTATGTTGCAGTTCATTGCTATTAACAGTTAATATTTACATCTGTTCCCCTTCTATTGTGTGCTTTTGCTCATTATACAAAGTTTCTCATTTTATGTATTCAATATATTTATATATAATTGAAATGAGCTAAGCCCAGATATGTGTCAGCAAGCAACTGCATAATATAGTTAAGTGAGTGGCTTTGTTTTAGCTGTCCTAGTAGCTCAATATACTCATGAAATGCTTTCTACCAAGTCAATTTACTGTCAATGTACTGGGTAGGGCATGTGACACCCATTGGGGTTATATGTTATTTTACACTGATCAGTATCCACTTCGCAAACTTGCTACATGTCCCGGATATATGTCTTCTTAATGATCCCTTAAAGTTTGACAACCTCAGCTGCAGCATTGCCAATGAACTGCTGTGGAGAATGTGACAATGAAAGCCTTCATTCTGTTCCCTTGAAACCTTTGTTTTCATCTTGATATTACTCTATCAATGTACTACATTTCCTCGATACATGTGTTTTATGATCCGTCTTCATTTGACAATTTCATTCATTCCAATTGCTACTGAACTGCAGTGTATCATAGCAATATTAAAGGCATGGGTTCAATTCCATTGATGCTTATCTGTTTCAATCATCCAACTCCATCCTGGTCAGTTCTTTTCTTCTCAGCTTGTGATATCTTCTCTGCTTGCCACCCTTCTTTTATCTCTCTGTTCTATACCCTTTCCAACCATTAATCTTGCAGAAATGTCTTAGAATACAACACACTTGTCCAAAAAGGGTTTATAAAAGGAACAAATAAATGATCTTTCTGTGGTCATATATTTAGCATGGCAGTATAGAGAACAACGTTAATGCCCATATGAAACCCAGAGATATAGTACTTCTTGTCCTATGGCAAAAACAGAGAAAAATTCATTTGAATATGCTAAGATGTTGGCATCCTTTATCCCTATAAGCTTGCTAATCTTCTTAAATGCAGGACAAGAAAAGTCATTGCAGTCAATATAGTTATTCATCTGCCAATCTGAACGTGCATTTCCCATGATTCTGTTACACTCAGACCAAAGCACAAAAACCCTTGAAATCAAAACGCGATCTCTAGATTTATACATGTGTTCAGTAGCAGGAAATAATACTGCACTTCACTAAACAAATAAAAAAATGGCAATCATTAACTTAATTGCAATATTACTCCATAATTACCTCAATTATATATTATTATACTTTAACCAATGCCAACCCTTTGTAATGGCACTAGATATTAAATGAATATTTTAAACATTCAGACTGAGGAGACAGGTACCCCCTCTCTCTCTGATCAGGTGCCCTTTGAAGTGGTCATAGGTAAAAACAAAAGAAAAAGCCATTTTGTTCAAAGCAATCCACTGTTGTATTCCTCTAGGTATTTTTGCAGGCAGACAGCTAACCAGAGTAGAATGTGCACATCTTTTCAAGTTATAAAAATGCAAAATAATCCTTCTCTGAGCATTTTTTAAAAGGACAGAGTTAACTGCTTGAAAAATCCATCCTGTATTAGTGTGCCTTCATCCAGTTCAGAGGTTTATAATAGAGTTGCTGACAGTGTGGTTCTTTGTAGGGCACATGCTTTTCATATTTGTCTGGCATGAACTGGTGTTAGATTTCACATGTTTTAGTGGCACTCTTGGAAAAGTAAGACTACGATAATAGCTTTTGCATTTGGACTAAAGTTTCTTCAAATTACCAGAACTAGAATAATTGAGGGTGGCCTTACAACAATCCAGAATATCAAAATTTATAACATACAATTAGCCATCAGGTTAAACATGTGGTGGGTGAGTGCCATCACATAATCCAGTGGTGTCTGATAAGGTTCAACACATTTTTTATTTACCACTACTATGGCTGGTTTCATTTACCTATGGAACACTGCAAAACCTAACGAATTGTTACAATATTGAGTAAACAACTTCAAGACAAACTTAGGATAATGCTATAAATGCTGGAAAGTAAATATATATATAATTAACCATTATGGTTCCAAAAATTGAACAAGAAAGCTCAGACAACTTTTACAAATCTATCAGTGGTTGATCTATTACCCAAATACGTGTATTTTTTTTTGGGGATGATCCTTGACTTTTGCCTTCCTCATCCTATTGTGTGTAGCGATATGTGTTTAATGGATAAGAACCATAAAAATCCAGAAATAAATGCCTGTCCCACTTGTACAGGCCTTACTTTAGCTAGTTGTTCAAGTTTCAGATCAGCAGGAGTGACTGGTTACAATCACTACTGATGTGTGAAAACTTAAGAGTGAAAATCATCATGAAAAATTATTACTAAAAAGAAAGCAACTTTCCTTTGTAATTTAAATTAAAACATCCATAAATCAAGCCCTATTTGGAAAGAAAGCAGTGCCCATTAAAACATCAATAAATCAAGTCCTATTTGCAGAGAAAACAATTTGCATACAATAAGAAGCCAGAGTGAGAGTTTATCGTTCATGTAAAAAGTCTGTTTGAAAAGTCTAAGCAATGATTGTCCCTGTGGCAGCTACTTGAGTTAATCTCAAGAGTCTAATTTTATCTTCACCATATTCAAGTAGCTAGTATTCAATCGTGCCACTCAACTGCTTACTAGGCTTGATACACAAGCTACCAGTGCTCTGCCTAAGGGGGATCCCATGAAGGGGACTGCACTCAGGTTAAAATGAAACAAAAACACATACCCTTCCCTTCTTGCTTGAATTTGAGTCAAAGTTGAAGCATCTGGGAGGAGAACCGGGTGATCAGGTGTTCACAGGGTTTTTGAACTTCATGTTCCTTGTCACAGTTAAAGAGGGGGTTACACAGGGCGAGAGTTCGATTTTCCATTTCTGGTTCATTATTTCCTGCCAGTGTCTTTTTAATGGTTTCCCCTGGATGTTCTTCTTTTGGATCCTATTGTACAAAGAGAAGGCTTTGAATGTTATTGTGGGTAGTTAAGAGATCTGGAGGGGAGGTGCGGTGTAGCTGTTTGCCCTCTGTGGCTGCTGGTAAGAGACTGGAGGGTGGTGGTGTGGTTAGATTTTGGAATGCCATTTACTGTTGTCACTAGGGTAAGTATAACTTCTACTTAGAAGATAAAGACCTTATATATCCCACCACCTGGAACAATTCCCACAGAATATAGAATTCACACTGTAGCACTTGCTTCCAAGACAGTTGGTTAACAGAAACTAAGTACAGCTCAAGAGTTCGTAAGTTTTTGCCTTGTTATTTATTATAAACATATTAGAGTTAAAACATAAATTGAAAAACTTTAACTTATGCTTGTGTCCCTTGTAAACCAGATTGAACACATAATGTTTTGTTGATGATTTAATATTATAGCTTTGTGTGTGATGTTTTCTAATACACTGCTTTGTATTATGTATATAAAACAGAAATGTTCTTTGTAAAGTCATTGCCTAGTGACCTGCATTGTAACTTAGAAGGGTCCCTGGACCGGGTCTATATTAGAACATCGAATATTTAACAGTCCGAATCACTAAAGGTCGACCTTTAGGGATCAAACTGTTAAAACATTGAATGTTCAGAAAAAAAAATAAAAACAACAACAAAAAAAAAAACTAAATGGTGTATGCAGGGGGGCAAGCCCCCTTGCACCCCCCACACCCCTCCCGCTACTTAAATATATCAACTCCAAGACCGCACTACATTGAAGTAAATGGAAATCTCCCCTTACACAGATTTCCCTATTCTCATGTCGACAATGTCAGATTCGACATTGTCGGCGTTCGAGAATTTAATATAGACCCCCTATCAGCCCATCAAGCCAGTTAGCAAAGAAAAATAATTTAAAATGATGAAAAAATGGTCATGCACCCAAATAACTGTTGATCCATATCTTCAAGTCAATGCTTTTATCCGGCCAGTTCCTGAAAAGGGTACTAACAGATATATTTATTGGCATTCTGAAACCTGCATTTTATGTTCTTTATTGCTGTACTTGAGTTCTTTAATATGATTGATAAGAGTTCTGGTTGGGCTGTCAGTTTGCTTTACTGCTGTTAAACTTGTTTCCATCTTTTGTGTTGCTCTCTCTATCTATATCTACCTATTATACAATCATTTTTCTAACTGTTTCTGCCTCTTTTTTATTCAAAGTTTCTTTTCAATAAAGTTTACAGTTTATAAAATAAGAGGAGAAGGGTTAATGAGGAAGATGGTAAAGTCAAAATGATTGTGTTCCATACAGCTTAACATGAGACAAACTTCAGAAATAACTGTATAATACCACCTCTAATAAACTGTCTAAATGTCCAAAAATGACAACCATTTCATATATTTTTTTCTTTCTTCTGAGACCTCTGTCAGTGTTCTCACTAGGTGAGTCACAAGCATTACAAGGGGGGAGAGCATTCCATTTACCCTCATAGAACCTTTATTATCTATTTGTTAACTAGGTAAACCCACTGGACAAAGTATTTACTGTCTGGTTGATTGACTTGTTTTGAGTCACACAGCAGGCTAATTGAGGTGGGAGGAGTTAACCCTCTACCCTTGACAACAAGAAGCAACTCATTGACAGCTTATACCATTAACTCTCTGCTGTAGCCGTTAAACTCTTCTACGGCTTGCAAGTTGTTCAGCATTCAGACTTGCCATCTTCTCTTGATATAATCATAGAAGCAGCTGACCTGATTTTTTAACATTTGTGAGGTGCTCTGGACTAAAACCTCCTCATGGGTCACTTCAGCTATGTACAATATGCTAATCTGCCTGGAACCAGAAATGGGAGTCACCCACAGCTCTTACTGTATCTCATTCATCACATCCCTTTCCTCTTCCTAGCATAGCTCTCAACCTTCCGTTTCCAAAATGAGAACACTACCTCTCATAATGTGGAACAAATCGGCAAAATGTGGAACACCCTACTAACAACTTCCACTAGGAAACTCCTACCATGGTGAAAATGTGCTGTTTTAAACTTATAGAAAATTATTTTGATTAATTAATATGATTCTGTACTATTTACCATAGATATCAGTTAAAAAAATTCCTAACAGTGAATGTATGACAGACCTTTTCAGTGTGGAACTTCAAGGAACATGGGCATGTTAAGACAAAAAATGAAGAATATTCCTTCTAATGAGGTGCACTTGAGATGTATGCTGGCTAGGACAGGTTCTGTATGAGAAACCTGCTGCATGCCTCTACCTGTTTGTAGAAGAAACTTTAAAATAACCAACATGGTTTCTGGAGCAAACACATACAGGTAGCAACACAGCTCAATGTCAGCTACTAATTTATTTATTTACACTTTGTTGGCCAGGTTAGTCCCAATAGACCAATAGCCTCTTTTCATTGGAGATGAGAGGTCATAATTGACATAGTGAAACCTAAATGAGTTCTGTGTATACACTTGGAGAAACACTTCTATTAGACATTTGCTTTCTTTATTTTTCTCACACTTATTTAACTAGGATATATAAGAACTCCAAAACTCAGTTTCATTCCAGAACATCTCATATGCAGGCAGTAACTATAACACCCACATTGTATTTTAACTGCCAAAATATACATCCCTCTCTTTCTCCATAATTGATCCTTCCTCCTTAATTTTATCTAATCCCTTGTTGTAAGACTCACCTTCTCCCTGGCAACAATACTCACACACTTATTTTCGTTGTTTGACTCTACCCTCACAACCTGTCCTTGTTGTTTTGCAATTCCTATTTCTAGTCTAACCTAACCTTCTATAACTTCTATTTGGCTCTATAAATATGTACACAATCTGTTTATTACTATTCATTTTGTTGCACAGAATCTGGTTATTTCTCTGTTTTTGTTATTCTGTATCTTTTTTGCTTTATTTTAGTCATACCTAATTAATATTACCTGTGTTGCATAGTAAGACAATTGTATGGTTTGAAAACTGTTGTATGAGCTTGGATTGTCACTGTCTTCATTTTATATGCTCCTGGGCTGAGAGTAAAATTGGTCAGTGATCAGTGATCTACCACAGCTAACAAAAGCAAATGAATAAATAGATTCAGGATACCTAATCCACTCAGGACTCTAGACTTCCATGGTAGTTTAGCACCCAGTCTATCCTTCTGTGGCAAACAAATAAATTCAAGGCTCTATCTTCCAGAGCCGTCTAGGGGAACTAGAGGCCAGGGTGAGAAAAAAAAGACATTCTAAATCCTAAGATCATTTGTTCAGCAGTTTCCAATCATCTGTTTATTCTATTATGATATGATAGCCTTATTTTACTTCACCGGATGTGTCCTTAGATGGGACCATGCTACATTTAGTATAAGATCATCTGTAAACAAGAACACCTTGTACTCCATCTGTGCAATGTAATCCCTTGATGCTCTGCTTCAGCCTGTAATTGTCTGAGCCAGTAGCTTAAAGTGCAGAAGAAAGAATAGTACAGTGAACATGCCTGCCTTATTCCTTTGCCCTTGTTGTACAGACTCTGATATTAGTGCCCCAGTTTTAACCACTGTGGATGTCTCCTGATATAAACGTACAAATATATTTTTCATTTGTTTATTTATTCATTTATTTATTTATCTCTGATTGCAGGCCCTTTTTCTTATGCATTATGGTTGTACTTTATTTTCTGTGTTATCCACTATGAGTTCTTAAACCACCTTGATTGTCATGTAATGAGTAGCATTAACATATAAAACCCTACAGATGGGGTGCCAGCTGTGCCTGTTTGGATAACAGTGCAAATTTATATGTGGTGCAGGGATGAGGAAGCCATTCCAGTAATGGTATACAAAAGCTTGCTTTCAGAAGTAGTGAAGATGTTGCCCCTATATGCTGTCATAATCCTTTATAGGTCATTATGCAACAAGGTATGTTCTAGGAATTTTCATTACCTTCCTACTTGCAGAGCTGCAATGCATTCCCATAGCTGCCTACAATCACAGATGCTATTCTTTCACAGTATCCAGTGGGACAGCAAAAGCAGCCTGTCTGCTCCAAAGTATTCTGTATACCTCACACTGAAGAGGTGAGGATGGAAATCATCACTGTTCCTTTCCATTTCCTCATCCATTCCAGGAGGCATCAGGGCTACTAACTGAACTTTAGTCACCTGGGTTGCATCCAGTGCTTCATCCCTCAGTGCCTTCAGATCTGGCTCAATATATTAACTAGTGGTACTGGGAAATTATACTCCCATGGCCCTGAGAAACAATAATCCCATCTTAAGAGGTCAGATTCTTTTTTTAGGATTTAAGGTAAACAAGAAATGAAGGCCTTCCACTTTATTTAATGTTTCAGTATATTTGTAAAGGCAGACATGAGACCAAAATGATCATTCTGTCGTTTACATACAATTGTATAGGGGATCATAAACTTTATCCTCAGATCATTTATGGAGAACACTCTTAAACATATTAATTCTGTTAACCTGTCATATGCTTAAAGGGATCAAAGTTCATACTTGACCACTTCTGATGTTAAAGTAATTTTCTTTTAGTTTTCTGAAGATTTGTTGATTTTCCACCAAACAGTCATTAGGTGAACAAAGATAATACCCGTTGTACTAGTTAATGTTATTTTTTTAATATTTTTTCAACATTTGACGAGTATACTCATGTTTTCATGAAGCAACCTGCATGTGCTCTGTGTACAGTTTTATTTAACCTTTCAGAATATGCCATAACAGCCATCAAATATTTTAGAATAAAGTTACTGTATGTGCTTCAGCTTTATTGTATCTTGACGCCCTTAAATAAAAAATGTTGTCCTATATTCCGTAATAGGTCTTACCATTGTTTTAGAAAGGGTTAGTGCAGGGTCAGCCTTAGGTCAAGTGGTGCCCTAGGCAAAAGGGCTCCACAGCACCCCCACACCACCTGGTGCCCCCATCCTGGTCTATTTACACCATCCAGTTTACTGGAAAAGTGCCCCTGCTAGAGCAGTACCCTAGCCGGCCATCTAGTTGGCCTATCCCTATGAATGGCTATGGGTTAGTGGAAATTCAGGACATTTAAAAGAGATTGTTATAAAATATCCTTAATAACCAAATAACCCTTTCTTATTACAAATTGACATTATAGTGTCCCATACATAGTCATATGTAGATAGAATTTCATTTTTAATGGAGTAATAATGCTGACCATTTTTTTATAACGAATTACACAGCAGTACACATTATCTTTTATCAGCATTCTTTCTAAAACATAGAAAGATAGGATGTAAGCAGGCACGTTTTAGCTTATTTTTATTTTAAATAGTAACATAAAAAAAAACTATTCCCATATGTTGTCCATCAGAATTCAAATTTATTTGCCAGTGATAATGCTACTGTACATTTGTACAGTATACTACAGTAGTATAGCTACGGTATATTTGTGCCAGAGAGGAGTAATGTAGACCATGTTAGCATATTAATTACAGTAATGTAAGCACTGCAAATAAAGGTGGAAAAAGCAGTGGTTATAACTTGTGGACTTTGAAAAAACTTTTGTGTCCATTGGGCCTTCTGCTCTAAAAGAACATTGCATTTTATGGAATCTTACAAGACTATATTAAGGTAGCACAGTTTTTTGTATTCACTCACTATAGCTCTGGTATTAGCCAATCATTTATTATAATGGGCAGGTACTGTATGCAAGAGAACCAAGCACAGTTGCCCTGGTCTTGCCTTTATTCCTACATGCAAATGAATAATAAAAGATGGGAACTTGTTCAAGGTTGCTGGATCAAGGACATAACACAAGTATCTAGTATGGCTGATGACTGCCTGGTTTTATCCAGGGATCTAGCAGCTAATTCAGAAAGGATTTATATACTCTTCTCCAGCTTTGCATCTCCAACTTTGCATCTATGTCAGGCTTAAGGATGGATAAAAATAATGTATACTTTTTTGCTTTGAATAATGAAGCATGGGAGCTGAGAAACATGATCTCTGTTGAATTATTTTCCATAACTGTCAAATCTCCTAGAATCTAGATGGAAAATGTTATCTCTGAATTTTCAAACATTATTCGATAAATTGTTTATATGGGTTCACATCTGGAAATGAATGGGAATTTCATTATTATAGAAACAAATGATGTAATGCTTTTGGAGGGATACAAGAAGAAGTCCTTTTGCTCACAAGCCCCAGATTTAGTGCTTGTATTAGAGAAATAGCATTCTCAAAATTAGGCCTGGACACATGGAATCACCTACTTCTGGATTTAAGGTAAAAAAATTCACTAGAAAAATTCAAAGTAAACCTAAAAAACATATTAAACATGAAGTTGCCTGTAAATATTTCTGAGATGTGAGTTAATCATAGAATATTGTTCTACAATTCAAAAAACAAATCCTGGAGTCTTTATTAATCTTGAATTTATTTTGAAAGAATAATTACTGTAATATTATAAATGTTTACACAGTATGTCAGTAGATATCCCCTGTGGTGGGTCTTGGTTTTACAATATTAGAACATAACTAAGCTTCATCTTCATAATGTCAGTATAAACCACCACACTACTATAAGCGTGGCCAATACTATGCTATGGTATTATAAATGCTTTATTATTACCCCAGCTGCTTCACTGAAGCCCAGATTGTGGCTGAAAAGGGTCTTTGCACCCATCCACTTACCCAGTTATCAAATTACAACAAATAAATAAACAAATGATCATAATACTTTCTTTACCCATTGATTTATTATGTATTGAAAGACATTCCTTGCCATGGTATGCATCTATTTTTGAAGAAGATACAGACTTGAAGGCAAAGTTTGTCTGGATGAAGGATAGGAAATGTCTCCCCTGAAACGTTTTATTCTCTACAAGTAGGAAAGGTCATCTGTGCTATCCCACATTTCCTTATTATGCTGAATCCTTTCTGTTGTACCTGGTTTGGAAGAACTGAATCAAGGAACCACCCCCCCATGACATAAACTGTTGTCTAGTTTATTGAAGCCAGAGAGATGGGACCCTATTGATTGCAACATGGATGCATATCAAAGTTATTAAGACAGTTGTACATTTTAAATAGCACCCATGATATTGTGGGGAAAAATGTTGGCCAATGTAGTAATTCAAGTGTTGGGTTTGCACACTGTATTTTACAGGGTCATCCAGTGATGAATATAGAAAATAGTGGACTTTACAGGAGTGGGTAAGAGGAAGCCAGCATTAAAAATATTTAAGATTCAAGAGATAAAGTACCAGGTAAGTAAGTTTTGGTTTCCTTTATGATTACTTAAACTAAGTTTTCATTGCAGACAGATCACCATTGAAAGTGTCTGCAGATAAGAGATGCTATAATTAAGGCTGGCTGGTTAAAGTTTATCTGGACAAGAACTCTTCCTTTTCAGACAAATCTAGGAGATGTTATTGCAGACAAGGTAGGGATCCCATGTAAATCAAAGCACATCATTGGTTTGAGTTTTTAAACCACATTTATACAGCATCGGTCATACTGCTGGACTAGAGATTGCCAAAGTACAGCCTTATGAAATGTGGGGTCACATTAGATGTAAGGAATAGCTTTCTAAGGCCACTAATTTATTATTTACAGATTAAGCTCCTGCATGCACACTTTGGAAGGTGATTGCACCCTTGTACATAGCAGTGAGACAGCTTTATAAAAGACTTGAGACATGAGCACTTGCTCTGGTTATACCCTTCATCTGTTACATAAAATCTGGCTCTACTCAGTAGTTATAAAGTTATGGAAGCATTAGTGGTGGTGATGGGAAGAAGGATATTGGGCATCTGCCTTCCAATGGGTAAGGAAGTCTGATGCCTTCATTCTCACAATGCTGTATGAGTTGCCTAGAGCAAAGAGTTTATGGATTTATAGTAGTATAAGATCCAGACAGGAGTCACCACAGGAGATAACTTCAGTAAACGTAGTATCTTCTTTATTGAGGTTTATGTAATAACCATATAACTAAGGCCATTTGGAAAGACCCTTTAAATCTGAATGTGGTGATGTTTTCTAAATAGTTGCAATTATAATCAAGATGCTTCACTACTGCAGTATTCTAGGACAAGAACAAGAGTAAAAAACTGTTAACGTATCAAAATCAAATTATATCAGTTCTGAGGTCATTGCTCACAAGTTGTGTACTATGTTATGAGCTCTGTGAACTACTGTAAGGATTACACTCTGTTTCTAAATTAATGGAATAGCTGCTTATAGATTTATTTGGTTTGTGTTATGTTAAAATGTGTTCATATAGTTGCAAAAGTATTTGCTTGACAAAAAGTTTATATAGTGATTTTGATGTTTCGCTGTTACATCATTTTATTTTCTAACATTAACAGCAATGTTCAGTTTTAGAAATGTTTTAGTGCTACATAAAAGAGAAGGAGTATAAGACAATAAGTGAAAAAAAGTGTACTTGTACTCACTGAGTTAGACTGTAATGAAAAAAATTCTTGAAATAGTATGCCTGGATTATTTTAACGTTGAGGATTTGACACATTTCTTCTTTCAAAAGGGGGCATGAATATGATAATGTCAAAAGGGCATTTGCAACTGTCCAAAACATTTCATTAGGTTTTGTTCTCCAGTGAAACATTTAGTAAATACAGAATACTAGAAAGGAAAAATGTCCACATGAGGGTCTGTCCACATCCTTCCAGGATAACTACCTGTACTGGAAGCATGCTAGGCCAAATTAAGTCAGTGGAAAAGCTGCTGTTTCCTTTGAAGCTTCTTCATACTTTTGTATGCATTGCAGCTCTGTCTTTCCAGGCACAAATATGTTCACATATACTGCAGTTCGTACAATTACTATTAACTACTAGCCCGTTCACACTTAGATGTCAGGCATGGGGGATTGTTTTTCAACCATGAAACAGGATGGCAGCCTAGGCAACTTGTTGCACCACTTCAGGCCAGTGGTATGAGGGAATTTATGGGAGATCTGACTCTTACAGTGACCTGTTAAACAGCCGACACTCTTCACAGAGTTTACTTGTCAAGTAAGGAATGGAAGTAGATTGCTAGGCCTCTCTTTGGTGTCATACACAAACAACACTTTAATACCTAGGGATAATATAGATTCACCAGTCCATCTTTTGCATGTCTTTAGGAGACAGGAGCAAACTGCAGTACCCTAAGAAAATCCACATGAGCACATGAACGACATATAGACACAGCACAAAAAACAAACGCCATTAATCAGAGCAGGAATTGCAGTGGCATGTAGATGGATAGATCAGAACTAAAAGGAAAGTGTGATTTCAAAGACAAAAGTTATGGAAATGAAAACTGTTGGAATATCAAAGCACCATCAAGGGACTAATGAATGTGAGAAATCAATAGAGATGTTACCCTATCAGAGAAAGCAGCTAAGTTTGTAGGAGGATGAGTTAACCAGCAGCTGATGCAACAACCATCATGTGAGGCAAACGAGATGAAACAGAATACTTAGGTTTCAATGCCCAAATGTCAGGATTTATAAATGTAGTTCAAAAGAAAATATTAGAGTAACCATTTTAGTGGAGATTGGATAAAAGAAATGACAGATATGTGCCATTTTAGACTGTCAGGTAGACAAAAGTCAAAGAGTAAGAAGTCTATGAAGTACTGGTAGGTGATGGTACCTGATAGTTAAGTTACATAGTTACAGGTGTAGTGAATTGTTAGGTCTGCCAGAAACGTAGTAAAAAGGCTTTATGATAGCAAGGATCCAGTTATAACTGCTAGAAGTCTTTGCTCCCATAGTCTATGCTAGAGAAAATCAAATGTTTCCTGCATTGTGCAAATTAAAAAGGAAGAGCATCTATGAGAATGGTTCATCCAGTGTCAGCGTGATTTAGAAGAGTCAGAGTTCCTGGGTAGTTGGAACACCTGAAGTGGCACATATTTTTACTAAAATCGTGGGAGGAAAGCAAAACTGGTGGCTGTTATCTGAGGAGTTAGCTGCTGCAGGAAGCCAAACAAGGTCCCAAACAAATGAGGGTAGTCAGAGTAGAACAAGAAAATGGTATAGATAAGGCATCACAAAGTAATATGGACATTTAAATAATGGGTGAGGCAAAAACGGTAGCATAGTTGCAGGCCAAGAAGTGGTTCAAATTAGATTTGCCCAGGCACAACAATCCCAGGTAGGAACTATCCAAAAGTTGGGGAGAAAGATTGAAAATTATGTTAGAGGTCAGAAAACTATACAATTTCCTGTGGGTGGAGGTGGGAGCAAGAAAGGAGCTCATTGATAATAAGCAATGAGAATAGGAGAAGAAGATGTGTGGGAATGTAGAAAAAAATGAATGAGGTTGTTCGAGGAAAATGATGAAGAGAAAGATAGATGGATAGAAGAGTGACCCTGACAATGGATGCTAAATGGGAGATGAGAATCAGATAAATCAGGAAGAAATTGAAGGAGTCAATACATCGGTGGATTAATTTTGTCACAGAAAGGTGGTAGCCTGCCCATTGAGGGACAGAATTCCATCATCTGGCAGGTATGATATTTTGCAGGATGGAGTGGGCAACTAAAAGTGCTTCTTTGTTTTTTTTTTGTTTTTTTTTCATGACATCAACATTGCAAGAGTGAAGAGTCTTGGACCGGAGAAAGAATTAAGGTAATAAGCAGATGTGACCTTGGACCACGAGAAAAAAAAAGAAGTATAAGGGGACACTGAAGACTTGATGTTTGGACATTGGCTGGTAAATTACCAGAGATCACAGGTAAAGGGGCCTTAAGGGGAAAATGGACATATCAGTAAAAGTCAGAGTGAAAATCTATATAAATGTGTCTGTTGTCAAACTTATACTATATTTAAAATTATATGTATATGTGTCTAATGATTCATAGGTGAATACTAGGCTAGCTAGCACTATTTTAAGCCTAGTAAATAAAGTGAGGTCAGAATCAAAACTTTTACTTTGCATCTAGGGGGTAAATACTTTAACCACTGTGCCAAACAAACCTTGTAAATGATTTAACACTCAACAGGTGAAAAGTATGAAATAACAATTATGTTAAAGTGTGTAAGTATTATTTAAGGAATACTGATATGAAATGTGTTATCAACCTGTGGGAAGTTTTTATATTTGTTAGGGGGCTGTGGCCATGGGCAATGAAAGTTGCTGTAAGTTAAATATTATAAATTACTACAGGTTAAATTGTTTTTGAAACAGTTTTTGAGTACATGCTATAAATGTGCATAAAGTACACATAGCTGATTCTTAATGGGTGTATAATGATGGAACAGTGAGACATGCAAAGCAATGTAACTGTAACTAAAAAAATAGGCTGTGAGCATTAATGTATCAATAGTAAGAAATAATGTTTTAAGATTATATGTTAAATAGCAGAAAATGTTTTTTCTATTGGGCAATAATCCTTTTTTTTTTGTAGGACTACCAAACTATATAAAATATATAAGTAACTTTCCTTATCAAATTGGTGAGACAATAAGTGTGCTAAAGTGTGCAAACATTATATTATACAAAATATTGAAAATCATTTGTTATTAAACAATGCTGAGCAGGGTGACCATGGTGGTGCAGCGGTTAGCATTGCCACCTCACAGCAAGAGGTTCTCTGGTTCGATTCTTGGCTAGGTGCCTTCTGTGAGGAGTCTGCATGTCCTCCCTGTGGTCACATGGGTTTCCTCCGGGTGCTCCGGTTTCCTCCCAAAGACATGCAGTAGGTGGATTGGACACTCTAAATTGGCCTTAGGTGTGTGTGTGTGTGTGTGTGTGTGTGTGTGTATGTGTGTATGTACCTTCTGAGGAAGGTTGGGCACCGGGCTGGCAACTTGCCACTGTAAAACTCCACTGCCAATCATAAGCAGACAGATGATCTGCTGTGGTGATCCCTAACCAGGAAAAGCTGAAAGAAGAAGGTTAAACAATGCTGAGCCTTTTTTATGTTTTGAAGGAGGGGACTGTGACCTCACACAATAGAAAACTGAGTTTTTCTGTAGAGACCAGTTATAGGGGGATTGTTTTTGAACTGCATACAAAGAGTGTAATGGAATTTCATGCATGCCTTAAAGCTGTAACACTGTTAAATTTGTGTTCAGGGGTACCTGCATGTTAGTAATGTTTATGGGGCAAGTCTCTCCCTAAAGCAGCAGAAATATGATGCAGGATGGGTAAAAGAAAAGGGTAATATATTCACAGTCCTTAATGTATTTTTTACAGGTGATGATGGCAATGATCAGCTCAAGACTAAAATATGAGGGTTTAAATGGGGTGGGAGAGTTTGGAGGGTGTGGTTCATTATGCAGTGAATATAAGTATAGATTTAAGGTGTCAGGTTGGATGATAAGTAAATATATTACAGGTAGGGACTATAGGAACTGGTAGGACCATTTAGTGGGAGCTAGGTATGTCAGCTGGGAGATAGCTAATACAGCTAAGCATTCTTCTCAGCTGGGGAGGGTATTTTAGGTAGAAATTCTATCTCTATCCAAGAGTCCCTTTGGAATTACCTTGGAAAGCCCATGAGATACAGAAGAATAGGAGAGGTCATAAAGATAACCATTTGTAATTTAGTAGGGTGTAGAACCCAATAACAAGATGATAATTAGGTGATGTAACAGGGAAATACTAGCAGTAGCTTTGTTACAAGAACTGAAATAAAAAAAAAATCAGAAATGAAAACATTTTAAAAGAAAGGCTTTAAGTGAATAAGTATGAGACTACATAAGATGGAAAGAGGGGGTTGAAAATTTACACTTGTAAACAAAAGGGATGAAAAGCAATTGTTGTGCAGTTAGAAAGAGTGATGGGTAACTGGTAGGTGGAAAAAGGAAGGGAGAGGAAACATGATAGCAGTGTTTTATAGACCAAATGAGGATAGGAGGGAAATGACTGAGGAATGTCTAGATGGTACGGATAAAGTAAAAGAGGAAGAGAATCGAATCATAATGGAAATTTTAATGTAATATTAGATCTTATCGGAGTGAGTTTCACAGGGGTTCAGGGATGCCCTAACAGCAGGTGTGAAGTGAAGTGAGTAGAGCCAGTAGTTGTATTAAGGCTTTTGGGAGAGGAGGTCAGTTTGACTTTTCTCTAGAGATGAAGGAAAGTGGCCCAGTCAGTTATACGGTACACTGATAAACAGTGTTATGGCAGTGGGAAATAGATCACAGTATAGTGAATCTGGATATGGAAAGTGAGGCAGAGATAGAAATAAGGTGAAAGAGGAGCCCAGGACATTGGTTGGAAGTAAGGCAGATATAGTGGATAAGGGAATATGGTAAAATGGCAGAATAAAAGCCAAGATGGAAGCTGAGGGTTAAAAAGTGTGGCAGGAAAAAAGTATCATGGAGAAGTAGGGAAATGGGACAGAGAGTGAAGAAGAGGAAGAAAGCAAAAGTGCAGGTGAGAGAAATGAAAGAGGGGTTGCAAGAAATTGTGAAGAGACTAGAAGAAGAGACTGGAGCTGATATGGAGGGACTGCTGGAACAGCTGATGGATTTGAAAAACTCAGTAATGAAGAAGCTGATTTTTATTATTTTCTGCAGTCAATAAAGTGTGGGAAGAGAAAATAAGCAGACAGATCAGGCACTGCCCAAGCTGTTTAATTTACAGCATATGCACAAAAAGGCTTTGAATGATCATTTTCACTCAATTATATTTCTGTTTGCTGCTGTTTTAGTATATGAGTTACATTTGAATGATGCTGTACTTGTCTATAGCAGTCAGTAATAATAAAGTGGAAATGTGTAACTCTCCTCAATGTATGTGTGTGTGTGTGTGTGTGTGTGTGTGTGTGTGTGTGTGTGTGTGTGTGTGTGTGTGTGTGTGTGTGTGCATGGGGTATGACAAAAGTAATGGGACTAAAAAACTTACTCCACCATATTTTTCTATATGTTTTCCCTTGATGTTGTGCCAACCATTAAAGCCCAAACCCACCCAACTCAACTTAAGCTGGGTATACCCCTAGCAGTGGGGAGAACCTTGACATGAGGAATCTCTCAGTTCCAAGAGAATGAGACATTCAGGAGGGTAGTCATCCTGACAGACTTCAGAAAGTTTGTGCCCTTCACTGAACATGCAGGAATTTTGTGTTTAAGGCCTACTCTTCTCCTCAGTGATGACTTCAACATATGTATTAACAAAAAGACCACATATACTCAACTAGCTGTGTGTGTGTGTGTGTGTGTGTGTGTGTGTGTGTGTGTGTGTGTGTGTGTGTGTGTGTGTGTGTGTGTGTGTAGGCAACAGGTACTAACATCAAATTGGGTGATCATGGATACATCTTTTTTAAACAAGCCCCCTTTCCAGACCCCCCCCCCCCGCATATCAGCGGAGGTCAGACCATGCTGGGAGCAGTGTGCATCACTGGCTGAGGATCACCATCTCTTCCTGCCAGGAAATATTTGCCCCTGCTTCCTGCCTGGGACACAAAACACACAGGTTTCTACTTGGACTTGTGTCACCTGAGTTGTAACCAGGGGATTATCTCTGAATGCAAGCAGCGCATGCTAAATAAGTACTCCATTGAACCTAGGTGTTTGGAGGAAAGGAACCGAGTGCTCACCAAATCAGAGTTGGGGAATGTCAGGTCACAGTGTGGTGCAGTAAGTTTTAAGGACAAGAAACAGGATTTACTGAAAGTCGAACATAGCAGGAGGAGAAGAAATCATGTAGATTGTGAATGTTAAATTGCTAAGGGTAAGGCAGACTAATTTAAAGAATCATCTTGTAGGAATAACCTAGTGGTGGAGGTGACACAAGGAATAACGTACAGTAATGATAAGTGGGCTAATTGCCACATATGTCCTGAAGAAAGAAAGAAAGAAGAGAAGAGAAAAGAGGAGAAAATAGGCAATGTCAAAAGTGGGTTACATTTTCAAGAAACATGTGGAAAAGGCTAGCAAAGCTGCATAATAAAAATAAAACAGATTTGTACTGCAAGTGAGAAATGTTGGGGAAACTTTTTTAGAAAAAAACTGTTTCAAACATAGGATGAAGTTGTATTGTGCTGTAAAAAGAAATTGAATTATTAAACAATGACAGTCATAACCTTCAGGATATGCATACTAATGCAAAACCTGTTATTCTAACAGCTTTCAAGTGTAAAAGATAAAGATTTAAAACCTGTTCTTGATTTTGTGTCTTTGTCACTCATTATTTATGTCTTTGCCCAAAATGTGTGTGCTAAAAGGTCGAGAGATATGTATGATAAGGCTAATGGCAATTCTTTAGTAGTCCTAAATCACTGCAAGTATTTTCTTATTATCATCCTTGCAGTTTTCTATGCATGCTAATATTTTCTACTTAATCTTTCTTTCATTTACTTTAACAAATGCATTTCAGGCAGTACTGCCAAGCTGTACTTTCAGTGCATATTAGCATTCACATTACATAAAAGTTATTTATTATCTATTTGTGTCTATTATTTCTTCAGTAACTGAGGTAGTATATGGATTCCAGAGGACCAATTTCAAGAACTTACTAGTTGAAAAGGGAAATAGTGAATAGGGTCAAACAAGGCACCTGCTAGTCAGAAATTAAAACATTGATATGCATTAGGACTATAAATAATTAGGGGACAGTAAGAAAATGTTAAAGTAATACAGACAGAAATGCAAAATATACAATACATCTTAAATATAGCCAGATAGCATAATTAATTTTGTCTGTATAATGACACATCAAACAGTAAAATATGCATCGTTTTTAATCTGTGTTTCTGCAGTGCAAACAGAAATTCACAAATAAAACTTTATTCTTTCCTGAATTTTATTTAGAGTGGATTAGGGAATTGTACAAAGGAGAGGTGAAGTATCTCTATGGGGGGTGATTCACAGCATTTAAAGGGTAAAGCAGAGAAGCACTATAAGGAATTATAAAATTAAGATGAGGGTTGAATATTTAAGAGGTACTGCAGGCAGTTCAATGTAAAAAATATGGGACTATTTAAGTATTGGGCAGTGGGAAAAGCGATGGAAAACAGCTCCATCTTAAAAAAATAGTCAAAGGTAATGGTCATTTAAAAAAATGGACAAGAATTAGGAAAGTGCAAGTGAAGTACTGCAGCACCCACTATGTAAGATCAGAATGTAATCCACATTCAAACCATACCTCCAAATTTATACATACCAATTACATGGTCATGCTACATTGGGAAAGAATTTGTTTCACAAACAGCACAGAAGAATCAGGAAATTGCTTTTTTTTTCACTCTAACATGACTGAGCAAGTGATTTCCAATCATCTGATATGTGAGGAAAGCCCAGGATAGCCAATACTGCCAGGATTTGTAGCTGGCTTAGTACTTGTGTGTGTGTGTGTGTGTGTGTGTGTGTGTGTGTGTGTGTGTGTGTGTGTGTGTGTGTGTGTGTGTGTGTGTGTGTGTGTGTGTGTGTGTGTGTGTATTCTTCTGGGTCACTTTAAGCCTGCCCAACTATCTTATCAGAGAATCAAACCCTGCACCTCCTTTAACCATTATGCTAACCTCCAATTTGTGAGATGTATCTGTAGGGAAAAAATAGAATTTACTTCTTTGCTCATGACAGAAAGGTACAGTAGAAACCGGGGGGGGGGGGTCTAGCAAGTTATTTGGAAAGGCTGAACACCTGAGCAGAAAGATGGCATCTAAGGTTCAGTGCAAACAAATGCAAAGTCCTGCACTTAAGCCATAATAACCCTAGGACCAATTATCAGCTGTGGAGAGTAGAAATGGAGGAAGAATGTTACATGCATTCCAAAGGGGAAGACTTGATAGCATTGTTGCCTCCTTCTGCCCTTAAGCAGATGCAAAGTAATATAAAAAGTCAACAGCTTAGATCTAGATTTATTTTTTTTGAACTGGAAGGCATTTGGACTATGGACTATTTTCACATGTAATTTAATTATAGTAAATTCAGAAGAAAAGAATATGAGAAAGAATTTAGCTGGCATCTAAGAATTCTAACAAACATTAACAAAAGCATTAAGTACTTAAATGAAATTCTGCATGGTATACATATTAAATTCTATTAAATTCATCTCTGTTGAGTTAAAGACTTCATAAGCAGCATCACTCTATGGAGTAACATAGAAAGATGAATATCATACTTATCTGTGTTTGATACCATCAAGGCTCCAAATGCCTTCTGTATATTTATGTCATCCAGCCATATTATTGGTCCGGGGTTATATCTTAAAAAAATCCAAATGTTTCCAGACTGTCTGATTATGATAAAATTAAGTGCAAAATTGTATAACTATAGCAGCTTCTTCTGAGCTGAAATAATAAAAGTAAATTTGTCATAAAACAGAAGCACTTCAGTCCAGTTAACAGAAAATGTTTTAAAGGCAAAGCTGTAAAGTTTTAGTTATTTAGACAGGATCTGATTGCAGAGGGATCCAGTAATAACCCCCTTTGCTCAATACAATCTGTCAGTAGCGATCAACTAAGATACTGAAGCTAATGGCAGTTCAAATGTAGTCAAAGAGTGAAGTCAATATAATTTTTTTCTTATTCATTCTTAGTATTCATTTTGCTAAAATACTTCCCAACACTGTAACAAAAGAAATGCATTGTTAAATGTAAGCAGTTGCTTATTAGCTAATTCTTATATTAATCCAGGAAGTAGGCTGAGAAACAAAGATAATAAAATTAAATCCTACCCAATGTATCCAGAATATATCTATAATTTATTTATAAATAACATATTGCAAACTCAGATTGATAGCTGCTAGCATCTTAAATAGGGGAATTCTAGTTTAAACATTTTAGTTTTCTACAGATACATACACAAAATGGAAGGCTATTACAGACAAGCAAGTGTACTACTTTAAACATTTATATTTCATTGTCACACATTGGCAGGGAACATGCCGCTGGGGGCTTTGTTCCCTGCCATGTTTTAAAGGATTGCACAGTCTCTGTATTACCTACTCTGAACCAGTTACTGGAGACACTACTGGTTATTTTAGTTTCCAAGCCAACAGGAGAGCTGGAATACTACATGTGTTTTCGTCTCATATATTCCCAGAAAATGACAGCAGTGTCATGTATATTATTCTTTTTGCAGAGAATTGCCATAAGTAAGTGGGCTTAGGAAGGTGTTCCATCTGTTTTAATAATGAGCTCTTCAAGTGGTTCTGTGAAAAAGCATGAAACGTGGCATCTTCAGAGTTTACATTTGTCCTGCTGTCACCTTACAGCAAGCAAAATACCCTGAGGCTTTATTATTTGGATTGCTTCTATGTCAGATACAAAACTGATGCGGTGTAGGCAAACTACTTCTGCTGTGTTGACTTTCTTGAAAAACAACCACACAAAAACAACAAATAATTCTGCATATTTGTCATGAAAAGCACAAGGAATCCAGTATAGTGTATAATAATGAAAACTGTTTTGCCATAACTTTTTCCTGCTCTCAGCTAATCTTTGGTTTGTAATGTGTTGAATTTGTATTTTTTAGTTCATTTGTTTTTCCAAATTAGTTGTGCATTCCAGTGTAATACATGTTGCAATAGATACCGTAGCATTTCTTATAATCCTGCTGTCATTATATAGTATGTATTTTATTTTAATGATGTTTAATTTCTTAATTTGAAATGTATTTCACTTCTTATGTTAAAAAACAGAGATCTGTGAATGAAAAAGGGACCTAATGGTACTATATATATATATATAAAGAAGTCAGGGTTTTGTACAGATCTATGACACCAGGGGCTTTCTCTCTTCAAGTATTTCATGTGATACAGTTTACAGCCAGGGCTTTGCAATATTTTCATTGACTGGCTATAAAATGCAGTATTTGAAGCAGTCTTATATAATGACCATATTCTGTACAACTACAGACTGATTGTCTTTCTTTCTGTACATGTTTATGGAGGTCTGTTGTTGCATTTTAACTCACCTCCTAAACCTCAGAGAATATTTGCTCTTGTCATACCATGGGGACCATAGGAAATCAGATAGACAATCAACCATACATAAAAGCTTTTACTTTTCAAGCAAGTGTCCCTTTATAGGTACTGCATCCAAAATAGTAGTACTAGAAGCAGTGATTAAAGGTGTTTCCTATGTTACAGTCTTTTTTCAGACTACAAAATGATTCCTATACTGCTGCATATAAGCTACTTGTGACTCACCTACTTCTCACATCATCAAGCCTTTCAGTGATTTTCAGCTTACACAGACAAACCATGCTGGATTTACATCCACTCCCATAACTTCTTATAAGAAATAATCTGTCTCCTCATCTTGCACGTCATACAGCCAATTATTGAAAATTTCTGAACTAAGAAAAGGCACCTCATCACGGTATCTGCAGCCTTTTAGTTTGGTATCTTTCTAGCTCCATCTGCTGATGGAGGTTCTGGAGTTGCAGGTGTAATATAAAAACCCACGCAAATATTGTTGGCAAGGCTGAGAATTGGAATGGCATGACTTATGATACTCAGAATAACTAAAGAAATGAAAGATTATAATTAGTTCTTATGAAGCCATTTTAATATAAGTACTTTCCACAGGGAAAAAGTTTCATTATAGCACCTCTAAAAAAAGGCAGAGACAGCTGTGGGAAAATGGACACTGTTACCAGAAACTTTCAAAGTGGGTAGTAATTCTGAGTATTGCCCTCATAACTGAAAGGAATGAAGATGCTGAAGAAGGAATTAAGGCATTATAACTCTATCTTCTGAGGACATAGAAGTGCATTAAGGTAAAGAAAAAAATACAAAAAAAAAAGAAAAAAGCATCTTGCTATGTTTAACTCTTAAGTAGCAATCTTGCCACCTCATATCACTATGCCTTAAACTGTCATCAAGTAATCTCGATTCTTTACAAGTATGAGGAAATTAAGTAAGCGATAATGCCTGGTAGACAGAGCATTATAGGAAAAGAAATTGCAAAGGGATAATGTCACACAATGCTAAGTGCAGAGGTCCTTGGCACCCATGTATACTCATATACACACACTCACACACTATAAGGGAATTATTCTGCTTACAAAATGGCCTTTGTCTTTATTTTTATGTATTCTGCTTTTATTTGTTTTATATGCGTTTTACATGTTTATGTCTTTCTTATAGCTTGTAAAAGCAAAACAATACTTTTTTAGAATACTTGCTCATGCTTCACATTCAAACAACTTTAAAAAAAAGCATTGTCTCACTTTTCTTAAGAGTTCTTTGGATAGATTATATAGAACATAAGCACATTTGAGAGAAAAGATAGTGGACTTTCATCCCATTCACAAAAACAAATGGCCACGAGTCAGGTAATTTAATATTTCAGTTGGATTTCAGTTATAATCATACAGAGACTAAGCTGATACATGACAGGATATAATAGCATTCCTGTATTTAGTAATTTGTGTTACATCACATAACATTTGACACATACTACAAACAAAAATTAAGTGGAACAACAAATTTAAATACCACAAGTACAATTACATTATTTAATTCAACAAAGATAAAACTACATTGATTGCAATACAAGACTACAAACATTAAATATAAGTCTGTGCCACTCAGTCTAGGGTTGTCAAGTATAAAATGTAGTGACTGCTTTAATACTGGGTTTATTTAAAATCAAAGAGGGATGTATGCTTTTATAGCTGCATCTACGTTTTGACAACATAGAAATGAGCAACTCCCAATGCAATCATACCATCATACAAACTTAAATGTATTTTATGTAGCTGATGACAGTTATTAATTAAAAATGCTAAGAGCAGCAAATATTAAAATTAGGTCATAACCAGTTAATAATCATGCAAGTTACAAAAGTCAAAAAACATTTTAATAGTTGGGCACTTAGCTTTCCAGTGCTGATTACTTTATCCATGCAAAACAGTGTAGATTAACTTAACTGCACTGTAGCAAGCTGAATACTTGTTTAAAAAATATGGGTCAGGATTCATGAAAGCCTATAAATCATGTTAAGTCCATTTGCATGACAAGTAGTGGCAAGTGAGCTGTTTATGATTTAGGAAACAGCTCTACACATTGTGGTCAGATGCAAAACAATGGTTAATGGCTGAATATGCTAATGAGTGAATAAAGAGCTAAAGTCCATACTAATTAAGCAAGAATCAAGGCAAAGTAATTTAGATATGTATAATGAGTGCCTACACTTTGTGTTTGCTTTAGCATTGAATTCAAGACATGCTAGAATACAAATGAATGGAACAGAAACTCATTAGAATGTAATGCAAATACAATCAATTTGAAAAAAAAGAGCAAATGCACCCCTTTTCTAATATGAACCAACCAGAGGACAGTCCATAAATTATTTTATCAGAACAGCCAAATTCAAACTATTGACTCATTTAAATAAACTAAAAACTAATCACATGACAGACCAGCTGACACATCACATTCATATTCTTAAATTAAAATAAATTATTATTGGAAAATTAACAGTAAATACACTTCAGTATTAAATAATATTTGTTGTATATATTGTACATTAAAATATACAGTAAAACATTTTAATTGCCTGTGACTTTAAAACACATTTGCTGTCAATAACACTATTTAAGCCCAGCTCCACATCAGCTGCCATTTTACTTCCTTACACTCTATAATATCGTTAAAATATCCAGCAGATTTCATTGACTTGATCCATGACAAAAAAGAAAATTTCTTAAAATTTTTACAATTGATAGCCTGCTTAGCTGATGGATTTGGGATGACTTTCTTTTTAATGATCAAATCATGTTTGCAAATTATCTGCAAGAACATTCTAGTGGTTTTACCCACATAGAAGCCCTTGCAGGAACTTTAAGTGGCCAAATACACTATGCCTTCAGATCTACTAGAAAATCTCTTTTCCACAAAAGTTTTGTTTATCACTATGTATAGAAGTTACATTATTCCAATTGTTGTTATAGCTATAATTCTTACAAAAGTTGCATGGATAAATGGCATGCTGTTCTTTATTAGAACTACTCATTTCACAATATTCTCTTTCAATCGATGCTTTTAAGTTCCTTAAGCTTTTGTAAATGAACCTAGGTACTGAACCAATAGCATTCATTAAATCATGATTCCCAGTTATTATTTTCCATTTATCTTTCATGATTTCTCTAACATTGTCCACAGCAATACAAATATTAACAGAAAAAGCCCTATAAAAATAATTCATCTTATCTGCCTTCATCCTTAGTGTATAACCAAAACTGGTTGAAATTTGACCCATCAATTTTCTTTCACGTCGTTAATAATGTGATCCAATGTATTATTAAAGTAACCTTTATCTATAAATAATTTTTAGAGATAAAAACTTCTTTGGACAAAAGTGTTTCATTATTTCTAACCAATGTACTCATTCTTACATGCTAACCCCTAATGACATTCCATCTCATATGATAAGGATAATGACTACTATAATGTAAATAATTACTGACAAATGTATCCTTATCAAAAATATTATTGATTTTGTCTAAAGTAATAATTAAATCTAAAAAATGCACTGTTTCATTAATTTTGACAAAACTGAAGGTCAAAATGTTAATGCTACTGCTAAGGTCAATTAAAAATTCTAAAACCTGGTCATTTTTCCATTCCATAAGAAAGTCATCGATGTACCTTCTAAAAAATAATGACTGAAAAGTACATTTCATTTTTAGAAAAATTTTCCCCCTGACACATGACTATATCAGCAAAGGATGATGCCATTCTGGCGCACATAGAGACACCTCTCATTTGCTGATATATCACATCCTGAAAGATTAAAATATACTACTAAATACCAAAATCCAAGAAAAGACAGATTACCTTGATCTTAACATTATGAAAATTGGTTACTTACTTAGGTATTGTTTAACAAAATCAATGCCTACATCCTGCATAATAGAGGTATAGAAGGATAATATACTGATAGTCGCAAACAAATTTTCAGATCCTACAAAGATGCATTGTCTAAGCAAATCCAATCATATTCAAGAATCTTTTAAATAAAATTTTGAACTCCACACTATTGAATTCAAAACATAATCTAAGTAACAGCAATAGGGTGTCTTACTGAATATAGCAGAAACTATTGGAGTAAAAGGAAAGAAGTCTTGGTATTCTTATGAACTTTGGGAATAACAAATATTTACCCAGACATGGTTGATTTTTACAAAGAAACTCATATAGTGAAAAATGAATGTAAGCTTGATTTAATCATTTCAAAAGGCAATTACCAGTCATGTTCATTTTCTCATTAATGAAAAATCTAGTGACTGTCCTACAACAGTCACCATCAGAAAAATGATAGTTTTCTCTGTCCATTATTACCATTCCATTCCCCTTTTCTGCATTTATGATTCTAATCAAATCACATTTATTTTGATCCAAGAAAGCAGCTTTTTCATTTTAAACAAATTAAATACTTTTTCATAAGGTATGTTGCCTACCAATTTTCTGAAGTCACTTCCACATGTGTCAGAAAAACATTCAGCGTACTATTTAAAACTAGATTGAAGGTACTCTTTTTCTTGCATATAATAGATAAGCCAGGATTGAAATGTTTGATATCAAGCAACATATAATGAAAATTAAGTTTTCTTGTAAATAATTTCAATTCCAGCACTGCATTTACCAAATTAGCCCTCCAAGACAGTATAAAAGAAAACCTTTTCTTTAAAACACTGATATGATAATCCTTAAGAAGCTTAGAACTTAAATTGTAACTAGGACAAGGATTTTATAATACCATTTTCCTCCTCTCCTTCCACTGTGGTTGCTTTATCGCCATGATTTCCCCCTGTATTTGGCTGGGAGAGATTTCTGTGAGAAAGGGATCAACAATGGCAAGAAGACTACCATCATTGACATTAAAGTTCTCAATTATTATAGATTCACTTATTTTGCCCTGTGCCAATCTAACAGATGGTCTGGGAATAGGTGGAAAATTGTTTCCTGAAAAAAAAAAAAACTTTTTCATTCAATGCTTCAACTGACAGTACAGTTTTATTTTGATCTGTTATAGATAGTATCGAATTGGTACCAATTTCCTTAGCATCAAGTGGACATGCAATGTTGTTTTGATATGCATCTGCATTTCTGGAAAGCTTCTTGCGTTTGTTGTTAAGAATTATAATCTACATGACTTTCAGTTTTGGTACCTTTACTGTCATGTAAAGGTTTATGTTTATAAAAAGCAATATTGTCCCTAAATACATTGACCCAGTTGTTGAACAAGGTTGGATAAGAAGTCAAATTTGCCTTTGTGCAAATTAAGCAAGTTGAGAACAAAGATGCCAGTATTATCATTATTTTATTTATTTATTTTATTTTACACTTGTTTACCGGGCTAGTCTAACTGGATACATGTCCATTTTCAGTAGAGGCCTGGGGAGAAAAGCTCCTAGGTACATACAGTTAATTTAACTAATTTCTATGAATCAAACATATAAACAAAACAATACAAAAAAAAAAACCCATAAAACAGGCTGAATTACAGGATAATTATAACACTTCTAAGTAAATTGTCAGTATATAATTCAGTCTTAACAGTAGATGCAGTTAATATCTCAAAAAACAAATAAAAAATATATATATTTTTTTTCCTGAAGGGAAAGAAGGGGAAGATCAGAGTATAGGGTGACTATAGAGCTAACTATATCATTATCATTAACTTTATCATTATTATTATACAGTGCTTAGGCCAAGAGCCATCTGATTCCAGTAATATAGATTCATATTCCCTCTGTCCAGCTCAGACATCCAAAACTCACTTAAAACTGTTGATTTCATCATTAGATCTTATGTGAACTCGTAAGTTGGTCAAAAGATGAGTCGTCTTAACAGAGATGTAAGAATGTGTAACAGAGTGTGTTCCCATTTTAGTAGCAAATCTCAAATTACTGTCTTTCAAAATTTTTGTATTATTCATTTCTATTTCAAACTTAATTTGCAAACTGCTATGTAAAAATGTTTTGTATGCCAAAATAAATTCCCCCACAAATTCCTGTAATTGATGGAAAATAAGTTCAGTTATTTACATATAGAAAAGTAGTTCAGATGTTCTTTTAGTGAATCTCCCTTGAACTTGTTCCAGACGTTTTAGCTGTGAGGTTGAATAAACATAACAAGTTATATTGTGCTCAGTAATTAGCCTTATATAAATTTTAAACACCTAAGTTAGAAAATATGCATCTCTTTAAGTTAGAAAATGTGCATGTCTCATTGGAGTCTTTAACAGAAAACCAATCTGCTTAGTTGCTTATGTGGCGATATTAATAGCAAGTATTTTAAAAGACTGACTGCAAATAACACTGATACCCAGATCTTGATAGGTGTTATTATAAAGCTTAACTAAATCCTTGTAAATCTTCTCATTCTGCTGAATTCACACAAGAGACTTGTATAATATCAACCCCATGGGTATTTGCCATAATTAAGCATACAATTTCCAATAATAATTGTCATATTGTAGGGATTTTAACATCAACATTTTTGTTTTAAGCTAAAACATATTGGACTTACACATTGCTGAAGACTGGTGAATGGATGAATCAGCCCCACTTGTAATTATCCTTCTTCCTCATTGGCACCACTGTGTTGATTCACGGAACAATGAATTTCTCCTCTGCTAACCATCTGATCCCAAACAGACTGCATTCAAGACATTAACAATATAGAAGCTTGAAATAAATGTAACAAGTCACTTGGCACTTAGTGACTAGAATAATCTAAGTTATCATCTCAGTCATGACCAATATTATTATCATTAAATGACTCCAACTCCTCTGCAATAGTACAGCCTGCAAATAAATCGAACAACAAATGAACATAATGGAAACTCATGTGAAAGTGCTACAAATGCAATCAAACTAAAAAAAAAGACACACTACTTTATCAGTGAAAAAAGAAAATTTCCTATTTTTTTTTTTTTTTTTTTTTTTTTGCAGTTTATAGTGTGCTTAGTTAATGCATTTACTTGCTGAAATAAAACCACAGGAAACTCAAAATGTTAGCAGTTGCTGTAGCCATCATAAATCTGCATGTGCAACAGACTCCCATATAAGGTGCTGCTGCTGCTGTTTACAGACCTTGGCCTAGAAGATATAGGTTGTTTAGACCACTTTTAGTCTACCATAGACTATATAAAGTAGAAATAATATAGCCTTTCAGGGTGAACTGGGATACTATAAGACAAATAGTGCACTTCTGCCATCCTCACCTAAGGGCCCATGGGAGTTGTGGAGAACCCATCCCACTTGAGACAAAGGTGTGTGTAGCATTATGTTTACTAGCTACAAGGATGCTCTATAAACCACCGAAGACATAGTGGTGGTGTTACAGGCCTCAGCCTCAAGAATGCTCCACAGGTTTCTTGATGCAATGCTGCAATGTGGGACAGCATGCCTGATTTCTTTGTATACCAGGAGAGAGGATACTACTATACAAAATTTCTATGTTATAGCCAACTTTTGTGAAGACCCATGGTCCATAGACTGCAATCAATTTGAAATCAAAGCTCTGCCTGCTAAACTGGAAACCAGGTACATAAACAGAAAAGTCTATGATTCCATTAACTGGAAAGTGGTCTGTAATGAACAAGGTATCATCCATAATGTGTGAGCAGGTCACCCTGGCAGATTCCATGACTCTCACATATGGCACACCTCTGACATGTATCTAAGCTTTTCAAGCAGTGAGTTACCATAAGTACATCTAGTAAAGGTATGCAGGATATGCACTGAAACCTTGGTGCATGGCTCACTTGAGAACCCCAAATAACCCCAGTGAACAAGTTACAACAATGCTCACTCACAGAGTAGAAATATCATAGGGCATGTATTTGGCCTATTCAAATCACATTTCCAATGTCAAGGTATAACTATAGGTGCACTGAAGTATTACACTAATCTACCAACATTGGTCAGTAGGTACTATACAGTGCTGGTGCCAGTCTCACCTATGAGTACACCAAAAAATAGAAAACAAGAAGAAATATTAATAAATGATCACAATATCCTATCTAAAGAATAAACATACAAATGCAAATAACATGTACAGTAATATATATATATATATATATATATATATATATATATATATATATATATATATATATATATATATATATATATATGTATATATATATATATATATATATATATATATATATATAAAATGACAAAAAGCTATACCCATACAATCTGCAGGTGATCATGAACAAACAGCAATGCCAGATGTCCCTAGACACACAAAATTGAAATTGATAGAGGTATGATAAGCGTAAAAAACTTACTTAGATCTGTATATGTATATATATATATATATATATATATGTATATATATATATATTTTTTATTTTTTTTTTTGCATGTATGAATGTAATACCTTGAGCATCAGTGATCAGAAGTCTCATGGATGTCTTACATGCAGTCAAAGAAGGGCTTGCCAGCAAAGTTCATATCTAAGATATGTTCCCCATGGAGACAGAGGACATGGAAATTACCTTATTCTCAGCATCTTAGAATGGTGGTTTGCATGATACTGATGCCTTCTTTGCTGCTTTAGGTGCCATATCCATCTAGTGATGTAAAAAAAAATACATCATACGCAACACACACAACACAGCAGAGCTTGGCATTTTCCAAGCTGATCCAATACTCAGCAAAAATAAAAACACATCATCCAGGCATTCACATTTAAAATATTAACAAAATATCTGAATTATCTCAGTGCAAGAACTGGGCAATCCTATATTCCCCCTCCTCCGATGATTGCAAGAACAACTTCAGAATGCAACAAAAGCTGATATCAATGATATAAAAAGCATAAACAGAGAACATTCTTAACGTAACAACAAACTACATGTGCTTCACAAATCAGTCATGTCAACATCCTCAGAATGTTGCAAGAAACACATGAGATAGAATAAAATGGGCACTGCAATGCCAACAGTCATATGCGCATATGATAGATAACCTTTTGCGAAGATAGACAACACTCATTGCAAATAAGAGCATTCAAAATGTCTTCCCTAGCATGATGGAGGATACATAGCCCCAGGTTGTGCTTCTAAAATATAGATTAACCCCTTTGGGTATGTCAAACATATAAATAAGGTGTGAGATCATTATCATTCATGAATTGCTCAATCCTTTTGAGGTGCACAGTAGTAAACATGGTGTTAGGACCAACAAAATGGCATATATATATATATATATATATATATATATATATATATATATATAGATAGATATACACACACCTGTACACTACAGGAGTAAGTATTCGGTATTTTGCCTAGGTAATGCATTGCAAGTGTGATTAGAAGCTATGCACATTAAATAACTTGTTTATAGGTACATAGGTTCATAGGTAGGTACTAGGCTATCGACCCAAGGGCCTATACAAGCCTAGCCAACAAGGTTCCCTGGCTTACGCCACCCAAGAAAGTTATTTTCCTGTGGCACTGATGAGCAGAGACACAGAAGTGATCCCTGGGGTGTATTTCCTATTTCCCATCCACTCATGCTAATGAAGAACTTTGCTTGACATAGATGAGTAGCTTGTTCCAGAGTATGGGAAGTCTCTGGGATAGGAATCTATCCCTCCAGCATGTCCTGTTTATTGTGGTGACAAGGTTTAGGTTCCTAGAGCGTGTAGCTTGGAGGGATTTGGATTTCTTTAGGTGTAACATGTCCAACAGCTCTGGGTTTGACATAGCTTTATATATTAGGCAGAGATCACCTCTGAGTAGGTGATATGCTACAGAGTAAAGCTGGAGCTTTTTGAGGTGGTCAGTGTAGGGCATTTGTTTGAGTCTAGTAATCCTCTTTGTGAGGTACTTCTGTGGCCTTTCCAGCTGCTGCAGATGTCTTGTGATGTACATTCCAAAAGGGGCATTGTACTCTATAATGGGTCTAATGAATGATGAGTAGAGGGTAACGATGACCTCTTTTTTCCTGGACGAGAACCCTTTTATGATGAGGTGTGCCATGTAGAAGGACTTCCTGACTACTGTGGTGATGTGATTATCAAAGGAGAGACTACTGTCCACTTGGGTCCCAAGGTCTCTTATCACGCATTCGGTGTTAAGTAAATTGCTGCCTATGTGGTAGTTCATGGGTACAGAGTTTTTACCAAAGCGCATGACACTGCACTTTTTGGCATTGAGCTTGAGGCCATGGCTCTGACACCAGGCATCTGTCTTAGAGAGGCCCTTCTGTAGGATGTTCACATCATTTGGAGACTTGACTATGGCTCCTAGTTTGCAGTCATCTGTGAACTTCGTTAACCAGAGGCCTTCTGTGTTAGCCTGTACTTCAGAGAAGTAGATACCAAACAGGAGCAGTCCCAGGACGGAACCCTGTGGTACTCCACTTGTCACTGGTTTGAGGTCAGATTTGGAGTCTGCAACTTTTACAGTGTGGGTTCTGTCAGTGAGCCATTTGGCAACCCATCTTGTGACGTAGGGATTTATGCCTAGTTTATTGAGTTTAGCTATAATTCCAGAATGGGGGTTGGTGTCGAAAGCCTTGGCGAGGTCAAGATAGGCTGTGTGAACCACTTTACCCTCATCTACGGCTTTGGTGACTGCCTCAAAGAAGTCAATCAGGTTCAGGAGGCATGATCTGCCTTTCACAAACCTGAACTGGGTGGGATCAAGAGTTTGGAGGTTACCAATGTCTTTGTTTATGAGTTCCATGATGATACATTCCATGGCTTTGCAGACCAGGCTCGTCAGGCTAATAGGTCTATAGTTCCCAGGATCAGTGGTGGCTCCCCCTTTGTGTAGTGGGATAACTGTTGCTGTGCACCATTCAGTGGGCACAAAGCCTGGTACGAGGCTATTATTGAACATGGTGCTTATGTGGGGAGCCAGTTTATTCTGAAGTTCGTCTAAAATGCAGCCTGGGATGTTGTCCGGTCCCATGGATGCTGTGTTTTTGGCTTTAGGGAGTGCAGCTTTCACCTGCGTAGTTGTGATTACAGAGACTCTGCATTCTTCCTGTATAGATATGGGCCCTTTAGGGGGTGAGGGGGTAAAGTTAGCACTGAACCTATCTGCCAGGATGTTGGCAATACCAGTTGGTTCTGCAGTTTTCATGCTTTTGTGCTGTAACTCAGAGCAGATCTGGGTGTTGCCATTGAGATTCCTGACATAGCTATAGAATGCTTTGTGGTTGTCCTTGGAATTAGTGGCAATTTTATTTTCGTAGCTAGCTTTGGAGGATCTTATAAGGGATCTCAGCTTCTTACTGAGGCTGACCAGGGAGCTCCTCCACTCATGGGATTTTACTCTCTTTTGCAACAGTTTCTTCCTTCTGTTGTACAGTTTGTTTATGGCAGGGGACCACCAGATTGGCTTCCTTTTTTTGGAGGATAGTGTCTTGGTTCTGTTTGGGATAGCATGATCCATGCACTCATGTAGGTGCTTAAAGAGCGCATTTGTGTAGGATTCAGTAGTTGTAATTGTATTGTCCATCTGCATAGGCGTCATGAAGTTCTTGTCATGAGTTATCACTCCTGCTAATGAAACGTACATGTACAGAGGATGTGTCAGAGAGAATGGTCTTACTTAGAAGGTTTCATGTATGTTTAGTAACTTAGGAAAGAACCTTGAGATATCCTTCATTAATTCTTTGTAAGGAAACAATGCCCCTTGATAACAGAGTGGCTGTAAGTCATAACGAATATATGCAATGTAGAAATACATAAATAAAATTCTAAATTGATTTTAAAATGCAAAGAATTCATAGTACAAAGGGATCACAATAGAGTAATGCACACAAAAGAAAATGACACATCTTCCCCCGGATTCTGCAAGCCTTGCACGGCATGCAGGATTAGTGCAGGAGCCCTAGCATGCAATATGTCTGCTGTGTGATCCAGGAATAGCCTGCAGGGGTATGCCCGAGTGCTCCTGCACTAGTCCTGCACGGACTCAGCCCCTGTATACACATTAACCCATTTGCAGGAGAAATTCATGCAAATGAGATAAATTTGTGATCCAGGAAGCTGGAAACTGGCCATGCAGCACTAGTGTAATCTGCAGAAATGTACTCGATTGGTAACCGTGTACATTTCTGCAAATTCCAAAATGGAGCTGTGACAGCTCCAAATAAAGGGTGCATATCAGTCAAGAGGCATGCCAATGGCCAAGTATAAGGCCATTGGCATTGGAAACAGATTAAAAAATTAAAAAATCAACTATTATTTTTTAGCCAATCTCGGCAGTTTAAGCGTAGAAGAGTGGCATGCAAATAGGATTGGGGGGAATAAGAAAAGAAACTTAAAATAAGCATTCTAATTAAAATTACTATTCTGCCATTAATGTCAATGGCAGGCAGAAGACAACATGCCAGTGAGTAGGGTTGCTAAGGGGGGAGGCTCAGTGTGAGACATGTAACTATGCATTAGCAGGCAATCCTATGCAAATGAGGGGAATGATAGTAAATCCCAGATTTCCCCAGCATGCTAGTCAGGTCCCAACAGTGTAGGAGCAGGAATAGCTTGGTTCAAGCCTAGGAGTTAGCTGACATCATAGGGGGGTGTGTCAGGCATACTGTAAGCAGATTGGAGCCTTGTGGCTCAGGTTTGCTCCTAGCTAAGCACAGCTAAGCAAGGTGGTGTGTCTGAGTCTGCCTAGCACTCTTTACATTGCCTAAGTGGATGTGCACGCCACACACTGGGTTTTAAAAGAAAAAAAGGTAAACCAGGAAATAGCAGCTCTGTGCACATTTGAGCACTGTGTTTGTGTGGCCCACCCCTGGGCTTAATCAGGAAGGCAATGGGAAGGGAAAACAGTAGTAGGAAGTTAATCAAGGAGAACTAGCATAGCTGGCAGGTGAAATGTATCAGAATCAGCCAATTATACAGGCAGTAGACCAGCCCAGGCCATAACTCTACTATAAACTATGCAAACACCTTCCACTGTAGTTTTTCCCATACTCTACACCACCGGTGTATACAAGCGGGGAAGTTTTAACAGACAAAACAACAAAATGATAGGGGCTGCAGTAGCTATCATACAACAACATGTGGAAGAGGCTGAGGGTGATGAGGATATGAATGCTGCCGACAACCCACAGTGAGGAGATAGAGAAGAGTGTACAGACCCAGGGTAACCTACTAGGGGCTACATGAGCTGGAGATAGTGGAGCACTATAGGGTGGACAGGGACCTCCTACAGCAAATTGTTGAGCTGTGTCAGCCACGCCTGACACACAGAACTAACAGAGGGGAACCCATCCCAGTTGATATCAAGGTATGTGTAGGCCTAAGAATACTAGCTACAGGTACCTTCCAAAGGCCAACTGGGGATATGATGGGGATCTCACAGGCATCAGCATCCAGGGTACTCCACCAGTTCCTGGATGCCATGTCAGCACATGCCAGTGAGCATGTATATTTCTCTAACACCCGTGAAGTGCTGGCCAGCAATATGCAACTGTTCCACCAAATAGCAGAATACCCTGAGGTAGTGGGTGCTATAGACTGCACACACAAACACATGAAAGCACCACCTGGTGAGTGGGGTAGGGTCTAAATCAACCGCAAGGGCTTCCCCTCCATCATAGCTGTGCTATGGCCTCTGAATGATGTCTTGGGAAACCTCCCCCCCAGGCCTGCACAGACAGACTACAGCAGGTCAGGCAGTGGGATGTTACTACTGAAGGTTAGAAAGTCAGAAGCTAATATGTAGGTCAATCAAAGCTATGACCTGTAGTACACTGATATGCCTCTAGTCAGCATGATAGGTTAGAATACAGAATGAAATGGAGTACCTGACATACCAGTACAGTCATAGCAAATGTGTACAAGTGTCAGGTGTGCCCCCCATCCTATGTGGAAATGTAATAACAGTCAGGTGTGCCCCCCCATCCTATGTAGAAATGTAGAAACAGTCAGGTGTGTTCCCACCAACCCTAACCTTTAATGTAGTAACAGTCCGGTGTGCCCCCCCAATCCTGTGTAGGAATGTAGAAACAGGTGTGCTCCCCCAACCCTACGTATGTATGTAGTAATGGTCTGATGTGCCCCCCAATCTGATGTACACATGTTGTAACAGTCAGGTGTGCCTCCCGTCATCCCTATGTAGATATGTTGGAACATGTATGTGTAGGTATAATACCAGTGGAGCACAGATGCACAGAGGTGGCCAAGGTAGCAGGATAGGTAGTAGAATCTGCACAATATGCAGGTATGTGTGTGTTAGGCTGGTGTGTGTTTCATATTGTGTGAGAGTGCTTGGTATGTATGTATGCATATTGAGGTAAGATCTGGTGGCCATTGCCCACTAATGCTGATGACAGGGACAAGTCCTCACAACTGCAGTGCCAAACACAATACCAACCAGTATAACACAAGCTAGCAGTAAGCCATTGCAAATGTACGGTGGTAATATGTGTCACCATGTGAAAGACTGACATGACATTACTATTGGGTACATATACAAGCAGTACACAAGGGAAAGTACCGCAGACATACAGTATATATTGTGTCAGTGTGAAATGTGCAAACCCTTGGAATAGTACAAACAGATATGCATCACATTATCTGGTCCTGTAGTAGGGGATACCTGTGTTGTCTACCCAAACACTCACAGATCACAAAGGATGTAGGACTGATGTAGTGGAAAACAGCTGATGCACCTCCACATGCAAGCATAACTGGAATGCCCAATGCATATCTGTGTGTCAGATACAAGTAGTGTCCATAGCACACATGCACCCAGCTTACGCAAACACCACCCACAGGGACCTCCCTGGTTGTACCCCTGCTGTGGAGAATTGGTACAATATGACCCCAGCTGTATATAGCAATAGCAAAAGAATGCAGCATGCAGTGCAGGTGTCCTATGCACGTATGTCGCCAGCTGTAGGTAGCACCCTGCCAGCATCCACACCACCAATCAGAACTTATAGAAAGTATTGGCATAAACACCTAGCACACTTACCCTATCACCCCAGGGGAATATACTGTATGGCGGTCTGAGACTGTAGGACAGCCAGAATGCAATGGCCTACCACATCTGGCCCGCATCAACAGCCAATGGCCCACAGGTTTCTGCCAAGGGCCTGTGTCTCACATGTACTGCCAATGCATGTTATGTCATGAACACCCAATTAACAGCACAATACACTCCACATACGCCATATGCAAGGCCATGTGAACAAACCACAGTGACATGTCAACCATTTCGCACTGCATGAACTGTCGACCAACACCAACACACAGCCGTGATGGGGTGATAACCATAGGGAAAGTATCTGAGAATGTATGCATAATTTAAGGAAGAGAAGATAATAACTGAGGGGGGATGGGAGCGTGGCCAGCATGGAATGTGCAAGGTCCGACACAAAGCTGTGTGCAAACACTATCCCTGGCTGTAAACATATAAATGGGTGCCTACATACCTGCCTGAACACCACAATAGGGGTAATGTCCTTACTCGTGGCCCCTGCCTTTGGGTAACCTGTGCAAATTTGTACAGCTGTGAGGTATTGCCATAGCAATATAAGGCTATACGTTCATGTTGTTGGATGTACATTTATGGGATCCCCTGCCAGCACTGTACCAAGGTGCTGAACCCAATACACAGACCCAGCAGCAAGTGTCTGCAGCACCCCCTCCAGGATTGCATAACCTACCAAGAATATTTAGGCATCTGCCCACAATACCAAACACAGCTGCAGTCACCCTTATCCCCCAAGACATCACTGTGAGCAGGAATGTCCACCTGACAGTACATGAGGTTAGAAAACATCACAGTGTATAACAGTACACATGTCTGAATATCTCTGCTAACAGCAGTACTATGTAGCTGAAGCAGCACAGTCACAATCACCTACAGTACACACTATCCCCTGCACACTTTGTGGCCATATTGCCAACTGATCGATGGATACCCTGCAGAAACAGTTTGCTACCTGTAGGTGTACAACACAAAGGTCTGCACCGGAGTACAAACTACATGGAATCGATCCACATGTGCAGTACAGAAGGGCATACTGGGCATGCTCACACACTTACCCACATGAAGCCCATATCTGCAAAACACAGTGGACCAGACATATCTGGCAGTTGCAGATGTTAATGCAGACACTCCTCAGTATGCACCACTAATGCTTTGCACATACAGTGGATAGGAATACAGACATATATTCAAGGACAACACACTATAATAAGCCAAAAGTAGACGTACCGAGATGTGTGGAAGAGAGTGACTGTGACAAGGAGTCATCTAGGCCTGTCCTACATAGCACACAGCTAAATGAGTTTCAGATGTCACTCACTGCAGATACTAGCCAACAGTATCTGTCAGCAGTCCCACCCAACAAACAGCCAAATGGCTACAACCGCATGAGGTTCAGATGTCACTCACTGTAGATACTAGCCAACTGTATCTGTCAGCAGTACTGACTATGTAGTGCAAGTGCTAGCTGTGCAACATGACTGTACAAGGAAGTAGTCATCTAGCGATTGTATACATGTACTTGTGAAATATGGCCCTGCATGTGGTCGCATGTGGTGTGTCAACCCCTAGATGAATGGGTTATGGCCCATGCACACATGCTGGCCTCCCCATAGATCTACTATGACAAGCCTACTGAGGTCATCCACTGTGAAATACAGCTTTGGGAAGTTTGTAACCCAATAATCTCTGTGGTGTGTCCTATAACTGTGTACTGCTGTAGTGTGATAAAATAGTTAGGTAGGAGTTCTAATCCCAGACTTGGCAACTGTGTGTGTGTGTGTGTGTGTGTGTGTGTGTGTGTGTGTGTGTGTGTGTGTGTGTGTGTGTGTGTGTCTTTCTCTGTCTGTGGAGATAGCAATGCTTTTTTAGGCTAGTCACACTCCCTACAATTCAAATGCCCTACTTTGGCAAGGCTGCTGATGTCATCCACCTTGCAATACACCTTTGGTGAAGGTTGCAGCCAGTAATCTCCATGGCGCATTCTATAACTGTGTACTGTTGTAGTGTGATACAATAATAGGTAGGATTTCTAATCCCAGACTTGGCAACTTTGTGTGTGTGTTTCTATCTCTGTCTGTGTAGAAAGCAATGCTTTTTAGGCTAGTCACACTCAGTACCCTTGAAATTCTCTAGTTTGGCAAGGCTGCTGATGTCATCCACCTTGAAATACACCTTTGGGAAGGTTGTAACCCAGTAATCTCTGTGGTGTGCCCTATAGCTGCATACTGTTGTAGTGTGATAAAATAATTAGGTAGGAATTCTAATCCCAGACTTGGCAATGGCGTGTGTGTGTGTGTGTGTGTGTGTGTGTGTGTGTGTGTGTGTGTGTGTGTGTGTGTGTGTGTAGAAAGCAATGCTTTTTAGGCTAGTCACACTCATTACACTTCAAATACCCTACTTTGGCAATCCTGCTGATGTCATTCTCTGTGAAATTCACCTTTGGGGAAGGAGTACTCCACTTATCCCCACGGTCTGTCCTCTAACTGCTTCATGCTGTAGTGCGATATAGAACTCTGGTAGATTATATCCCCACACATGGTAGTTGTGGATGTTTTGTGTGTGTTTCCATGTCTGTATAGGGAGCAATGCATTTTAGGCTAGTCACACTCACTATACTTCAAATGCCCTACCTTGGCAATCCTGCTGATGTCATTCACTGTGAAATATACCTTTGAAGAAGGAGTACTCCAGTAATCTCCATGGCACATCCTATAACTGTGTAGTGCTGTAGTGTAATAAACTAGCTAGGTGGGAGTTCTCATCCCAGACATGACATGTGTGTGTCTCACTGTGTGTGTGTGTGTGTGTGTGTGCGTGTGTGTGCGTGTGTGTGTGTGTGTGTGTGTGTGCGTGTGTGTGTGTGTGTGTGTGTGTGTGTGTGTGTGTGCGTGTGTGTGTGTGTGTGTGTCTGTCTGTGTTTGTAATTCATATCCTGTGGGTGTGAGTGTGTAACAACTGGAGTCAATGGGGAGCGGTTTTTTGCAAATCTATTATATGGTGACCCTAGTATATATCACAATGTCCACTGTACAGGGATAACAGATGTGAAATAGCCGAGAGGCTGGGGTACATATCCGTACACCTACATTTGACATGAAGGCCAGGCAAACAAAGTGAGTGACCTTAGTATTACTCAAATAACACTCTCAACCCATGTCTCATACACACATGCACTTGCCTAGGCAATAGCCGTTATGTTGGTAGTACCCTGCATATTGCCCACTGATAGTAACCATGGTGTGACTGCAGTGGGCTACAGTGGGCATGGCACCCCAACCATTAGTCCAATAGGCACGTACATGCCAACAGTGCACCTTCCCCATGTTACCCACTGGACAACTGCAACACCTATGGTGCCTTCAAATGTGACCCACAAAGGACATACCATGCCTGAAAACACGCCTTGTATGGACAGATGCCACTGACACCAGGGAATACCGGTATCATGCTAACAATGTAGGTGCTGGGTCAACCTGCCATCCATTAACAGTTCCCGCCACATGAGGCCAGGACTGGCACATCTGATAACAATCTGTGTTCACAACATGGGCCAGACAACCCAGGTACAGTTCCACATGTCACTGTACATGCATGTGGGAGGTGTGCACATCCCTGACACCGTCCATGTCATAGACTAAGGGACACATACATGGCAAGCAATGCACAGCATTGGCCACATGCAATAGTCACCCAGGTGACTGGATGGTGAATACAATACCCACCTGTGTGGTCAGATCCAGACACTACACCCCTGAGCCATAATGAAGACCATTGTCATGTGTCCTGATGGCAAGGTATACCCATCATCTAGCCTTGTATAGCCATCTGGCACAGTCGACCACAACTCACCTGTAAAGCACTGCACCCATGCATGTCAGTACTGGCACCCTGTGTCTGTGGGTACCATTTGGCTAGGCTTATATAGGCCCTAGGGCCAATAGCCTAGTATCTACCTATGAACCTATGAACCTATGATGCATATGACCACATTCACACTCACTACAACCCCCACTGGCATATTGAAGCATGGTGTCGGATGTCAGACACCTCCACATACCCTATGCCCATATAACCTCCGTATGACCCCTGTGGTGCATGTCATACATGCACTGTAATGTGTTGTGGCAATCCCACTAGTGATGATTTGTATTCTTGGCCCTGCCAAGTGTGTCAATGTGTGCGTGTTCCTGAGAGAGTGTGGCTGTGTTGACACTGGCACCTGTTCATGCAGACAGGCATGTGTACTACACCTACCATATAGCTACCATATCCCTGTTGCAAATGTCACTCACCATCACATATACGTTTTGAGGGCTCCTCAACATGTAACCTATGCGGCGCATCCAAAAACTGCATAGACATGTGATAGCACTACATAGTCGTCAGGGGTTTGATACCCTGTACTGGTAGGTGTGTAACACAAACATGCTTATGTTTTACTCTACCACCCCTTCCTGACTATTCTTTGCCTCCGTTTGCCTCTCTCACTCCCTCTCTGGTGGATGTGGAGACTTACACCTGCTGTGCTTAGGCAGCAGCATATGTAATTTAAGTGTTGCTCATGATCAGCTGATGGCCTCTGCATGAATTGCAGCCATCCTCTAGCTGACTGCATGTGGAACAGCTGTGGTAACATTCTCATAGCCAATTGCATGGAAACACACTCCAATATCTAGGAACATTATGTTGGTGTTGGGCCTTTACATTCACTGTGAGCAGGAACTCTATCTGTTGTTTGGCAAACAACATCTCAGATGGATTGGGGAGCTACCTGTAACAACATACACTGTAGAAACAGGGCAACACACAGGAGGGTGATGTGCCTAACCAGACTACAGACTGTAAGTGCTGCTATACTGCATTTAGAGTAATATTGGTGTAACAGGGTGTATATGGATATGGCTGTCCTAGATGTTTTAACAGTGTTGTGTTTATGAGGAAACTTCCATCTGTAGAGTCTTCTGCAGAGTGGTCAGTGTGTGGTGCCTTTTGTTTCATGTACCTTTGATAGGTCTACCTTTATATAACATCTATATAGATATATGTTATCTCTTACATACTGTATGACTATTGTAACAAAAAAAAAATTATAAGACATTTGTCTATTATACTTTTGGTTTTTGCTCCGACTATATTGTGTATATCATGCATTAACTAGCTCTGTCTTCACATTTTAGTATTGTATTGCCTATCTCTGTTTAACTTGTTATAACCATTGGAACTTTTCTCCCCAGGCCTCTACTGAAAATGGACATATATCCAGCTGGACTAGCACAGTCAACAAATGTAAAATAAATAAATAAAATAAAATAAAATGTGTTACCCACAGAGCACCTGTCTGTGAACTGCTGAAGGTAGTGTGAGGATTGCAGTCTTTAAATGGTGACAGCCGTGAGAGTTACTGACTGTGTATGTGTAGTTACATATATAGCTATATATATATATGCATACATATATATGTATATCTGTATCTGCATATATGTGTCTGTGTATATGTATCCTAGGGATGTTGATAGCTTCCACACTATACATTCCCTATGGGAGCCAGACTGTACTGCATGATATGTTACTGATACCAGCCTAGCATCATACAGGTGAGATGGAGTACTGTAAACATCTTCTGCCCATGTCGTGTCAAGACCTGGTTATGGGATCTGCAACAGTTGGTAGTGTATTGCAGTTTTAAATTGGTAATTTTGTAGAGTTTTAATTGCATTTACTGTTTAGGGCTACACACTCAAGTGTGTTAGTCTTTCCTGTGTTTATTTACTGTATTATTGCATTGTTTAGCCTGTTTTAACCAAAAAAAAAAAAAAAAAAACAAACAAACAAATAAATACTATCTTGTTTGCTCATTTCCCACCTTTTCTAGCTAGTATAGTACAGATCCCAGACTTTGCTTGTCTTAGGACTTTTTTTTTCTGTGTTCAGAGCTATCCAGACATTGCCGTGGTAGAGGGAAGTCCAACTGCTTGCCAGTGGGAGTGGTGAGCATTGTACTGCCTATCTAACACTAGAGGAGTGGTTTCCAGATCGGAAATTATAATTTTATTAGCCTTTTTGGGCTGATTTCTATCCCTTTCAACTTTCTGGCTTAAAAATGTGTGTGTTTGCACATTTTTCACATCATGCAGCACCGTGGGGCTACGGTTAAACTATTCCAGGTGCCAGAAAGTCTGCTCTTCAAATTTTCTTAGAACTAGCTGGTTTCTCAGTAGTAGCACTAAAATCTGAACACCTGTGACTAGCACTTGCTCTAGAACCTGCTGGAAAGCACTAGGAAGCCTTAAACTGATACAAGCACCCAGCTCTCCTTGTCAATAAGAAGAAATTAATTGCAGGCACTAAACAGCCTATAACTGCAAAGTACTTTGCAAAGGTAAGGGAAAACAGCTCTTGTACTTTACAATAAAAGCACCGAAACATGCATGTCCAAGGGTCAGCTTCCAGTGATTTCTCCTGTCCATCTGGTGAATCTGGGCTTACTGGGGCAATGCAGCAACTGCCTCATGTACACAGACAACCCTCTCCTCCTACCAACCAACACTACAACCTGTGAGAGATGCACTTACATAGCAAAACTGGAAGCAAAGCTCTCTCCAGCCAAGATTGTGCTAGACAGTCAAGAGGAGAAGGTTAACACCTGCACTACACTTCAAACAAAACATAGCCCTTCAAAACCCACACCATCAACACCCACACATAGCAACATTAAACCCACATATGGGGAGGCCCTTAACATTAACCTGCTCAAGCAACAAGGACCTCCAAAGCTGAAACGCAAACAAATACCAGTCACAACCAAAGTGACACATAGCTCACAACACCAGTGTGCCACCCAATAGCACCTAAGGAAATATAACATACCCAACACTTTAGTCATAGGTGACTCTATAGTCAGGCACACTGATGTCCCACTCACCTGGCTGAACAAGGAGAAAATTACAGTCAACTGTCTGTTGGGTGCCAGGATCCACAACATAACCCATGCACTCAAGTCACTCCACAACAAGTACAAATATGACTCTGTCATTGTCCATGTTGGACTGAATAACTTGAGACATACCTCCCTGGACTACATGAAAGGAGACATGGAAGAGCCCTGAGTAGCATCCTGCCTTTGCCCAGAATGATACTACAGTATAAGGACAAAATGATTGACTTCAACAATTGGCTAAGCTTCTGGTGTCATTCAAAGAAGATCCATTATCAGTCTGCCTGGGAAGACATGATCAACAAACACGATGCTTTGCCAGAGATGGTCTGCACCTGTCACCCCTGGGATTCGGGTTACTGGCTAAAGCTCTTGACTCCCCTATAGTCACTTTTCTGGGCAAGGTTCAAAGGAAAAAAACACCACTGTAACAGATACAAGCATGCAAAATCTGAAGGTAATGCTACTCAATGCTAGAAGTCTAAACTTCAAAATGCACTCTCTCAAGGCACTCCTAAAAAAGGAGGACATCGATATTTGTGCAGTGACTGAGACCTGGTTCAAGGCTCCAGAGAGGACCCCTGCAATACCAGGCTACAACTCTTACAACACTTTTCAGCCACCAAACCAAGACTGAAACACTAAAGGTGGAGGAGTGTCCATATTCACCAAGGATATTCACACCCCCAGGTTAGTTGCCCACCCAATACATCTGAAATTCCCCAGGTGCAACTAACACTAGTTAAGACTGCAATCCAAATTGTAGCTTGCTACAGATCCCCCACTATGCCCCAAGATTCTCACTACACCTTTCTAAACATACTGGAAAATATTAAGATACAAACAAACACTCTAATACTGGGTGATTTCACCTACCCTGCCATTAACTAGGAAAACTACTCAGGTACCAATACCTTTTCCTAACAGTTCTTGGAATTCATAAATTCCAGTGCCCTGGATCAACTAATCCATTGTCCCACCAGGGGCTCCAATATCCTAGACCTGGTCATTACCAACATGGGAGATAGATGCTTCACACCAGTGGTCACCCCCTCATTGGTCAGGTCTGACCATAAGCAAATCACCCTTGACATCCACATCCCAACCCCACCCCCAGCAAGGAAACCTCCATAAAAAACTTCTCCAAAGCCAACTCCATTCTACTCAAGGCAGAAGTGCCAAACTTCATGACACCTATGCAGACGGGTTCCTATGCTAAGGCACTGTACGAGCACATCCACACGTGCATGAATCGTGCCATCCCAAATAGAACTAAGATGCTCTCCTCCAAAAAAAGGAAGGCAATATGGTGGTCCCCTGCCATAAGCAAACTATACAACAGAAGGAAGAAACTGTTGCAAAAAAGAGGAAAATCCCAAGATGCAAAAAAACTCCCTTACCAGACTCAGTAAGAAGCTGAGATCCCTCATAAAATCCCCCAAAGCTAGTTATGAAAATAAAATTGCGAAAGATTCCAAAGACAACCACAAGGCATTCTATAGTTATGTCAATAATCTAAATGGCAATGCTTAGATCTGCTCTGAGCTACAAGAGAATCCCATTAAATATACTGATCCCAAGGATATTGCCAATATCCTGGTGAATCAATTTAGTGCCAACTTCACCCCCCTCACCCTCTAAAGGGCCCATCTCAATACCAAAAGATTGCCAAATTCCAGTAATCATGCCACACAGGTAGAAACCACACTCTCCAAAGCTAAGAATACAGCATCCATAGGACCAGATGGCATCCCGGGCTGTGTACTATATGAACTACAAAATAAACTGGTACTTCACCTAAGTGTGATGTTTAATCATAGCCTCACCTCAGGCTTTCGTGCCCATTGAGTGGCACAAAGCTACAGTTATCCCACTCCTCAAGGGGGGGATCCACCTTGGATCCCAGAAACTACCATCCCATCAGTCTGATGAGCCTGATCTGCAAAGGCATGGAACGCATTATCATGGAACTTATAAACAAAGACATTGGTAACCTTCAAATACTGGACCCCACCCAGTTTGGATTCATGAAGGGCCAATCTTGTCTCCTGAACCTGATTGAATTCTTTGAATCTCCAGAGCTGTGGATGAAAGTAAGGCAGTCCACACAGCCTATCTGGACCTTGCCACGGCCTTCAACACCATCCCCTATTATCAATTGTGAAAAGATTTATATCAAAACAAAAGTAGAGGAATGCTGAAAATAGTGAGTTGAGATAATTAGAAAAAATATGGAAATTAAGTATGGAGAATATACCAGACAACAGTAAAATATGGTATGAAAATATTATGGAAAGTTTTTTATGTAAACCTTTAGAAAGGATTAAGTAAAAGTATTGTGGAAGCTATTAAAAGAGGAATGGTAGTTTGGATAAATATGGATTTTGTAAGTGTTTTTATGGAGAATTACTTTATATAAATTGCCAGTTAAAGGAGACAGGCTATAAAAAGAATGAAAGACAGTGTGTTTATTTTGTAATATGATCAAAACATCAGCTCATATTTTTGTGAAGTGTGAGAGGGTTGAAATATGGGACTTAGTATGCAAAAATAAATTATGAAGTACAAAAATATGAGGAAGTTAATATAAATGATTTTATATAGATACTATAAATGTAAGGACAAAGAGCAATATGATATTAATATGTTTTGGTCAATTTGGGAAAGTTGGAAAGCTAGGGCAAATTAAATTTTGTTTAATAAGGTATGAAATTTACATGATATCAGTGAAATTAAGAAATGTTTGTGGTAACAGGAGGGTGGATTGGAGCTGTAAATTAATTTTTATAAGATTAAATTATTTATAGATATAGAACAGATAGATTTTATATAAAATATAATATTTGCTTTTTCATTCTGCAAATATAATATTGTTTTACATTTTGTAGATTTGTGTATATAAAACAGTTATTCTTGTAAGTAAAGTCTCTCCCTTCTCATTTTGACAGGTGTTGTGGGATCTTTAACATCCACCTGAATCACATCTCTCTATTCTCAAGATTTTTACAGAATGTACGCTTTTTCTCCACAAATTGTTGGTCTTTTCCTTATAAAATTTGTGGTTTTCTAACAAATTATTGAGGATTGAAGCCACTAAATAATGACAGGCATTTGAGTTTTAAACTTTATGTCCTGTAGGACATGCATGGTATTGCAAAACCTGTTATAATATCAGCTTTTTTAACTTAATAACAGCAATATTTAAAATGTTTTTCCTATTTTTGAGCCTTTGTCTCCCCATTAGTTTTGGCTTTGTCCAGATTCCTTGCTCTGTGAGGTCAGGAGGTATGACCTGAGCTGCCTCCAACTCAAACAGATGGGACCTCAATTTAACATCTCATTTAAAGGATGACACAGTCAGAAGTGAAGTATCCCTCCCCCTTCTGCTTCACTGCAGTGTCAGCAATACATCTACCTGGTATGGGTATGGAACTCACAACCATCTGCATTAAAGGTGAGTAGGCAACCAGTAAATAAGTAAGCAAACTAACAAATAAATGAATAAATTCATACATCTTACTGAGCATGTTGCATATGCAAATGCATGTGCTTGTGTACACACACCCAAGCACAGACATAACACGTGTGACTGCTTAACAAAATGCAGATCTGCACAAAATATTTCATTTATCTTTAATCTAATCCAGTTGTTGCCCTACTAAATAGCTATCATTAAAGGAAGTAAGGCCATTGTATTACTGTATTTGCAGCTGCTTAAATCACTATATAAAAATCTAATGATGATTCTAAAATATTATTAGTTTTATTTACGTTTGTTGACTGAGTGGAGCTCACTTAATAAGCCTGTGACCCCTACTCAGAAAGGATGTGAGCTGTAGTTTATATTAACTAGGAAAAACTTGGCAAAGTCACAAAGGACACTTTTTACACTTATTAATATAGCTTCCTTTTATCATTATCATATACCGAAATGGCCATCATCTCAGGTAGACCTCACCAGTTTAATAGCTCATCCAAAAGAGGAGTGCCTCTGGATTGCAGCAGTGGCGGCTGGTGACTTCAAATCACAGGGGGGCTGCAGGAGACAGCTGAATGGGTGGGGTCAATGGAGAAGGGGTGTGGTCAGCCAGAAAGGGGAGGAGCTATGCACAAAACCACAAAAAACTAACTTTAATTAAATACGCTGCCCTGGGTGGCAAACCATCATTATGAAAGTCCAATCAAGACAAAAATAAGTGTAGAAGAATAAAAATATTTCAATGCATTGGCTGCATGACAGCTTACTTAATATCTAGATGGAAACAAAAGGTTGTGAGGCATGAAAAAATAAATTACTTTTTAAATACATTAATGGAATGCCAGTCAGAATCAAGTATAAGAAAAACCAGAAGCACTCAACTCAAACCACTTCTCCTTGCACTGCAGTTCTAATTATAATATATTCAGCTTTAGTAAAGTACCAAGTAACATGCTGAAAGTAGAAATCTATGTGATGCCCCCCACTTGTAAAAATGTTTCTTATCCAAAAAAGACCTGCTGCCTGACAACTTGTTTCATGGGGAAAACATGATAAAAGTAAAAAATGAAAAGCAAACAAGAAACAAGCTCAAGATACATTGCGTAAAGGATTACTGTACAGGTTATGGACCACACATGATTGGCATTCTGTTTAGTTTATGGGTAAAGTCTGTAGAGATGACTGGAAGTCTCCAACAAGTGTAATGAGCTTTTTAAAATAATGGAATCCTGTCCTTTAATACCCAAGGCTTATACATTATCTAGTCAAGTATTCTCTGCATGGCAACAACAGAAAGGCTTTCAATGTTGGCAATTCTTTAACAGTATGCTTATTAAAGCTTACTTGCATCTTACGATCTCAGACAAGCTTACCTTATGGTCATTAAAGCATTGCTACTTAAACACAGAGCAACAGGCACTTTGAGTAATAAGCATAAATCTGCGTAATAAGCATAAATCAACAGTACAAAAATATGGCAGAAACCAGACCATTCTGCAAAATCAAGGACAGATGAAAAGCCACTGTAGTACTTATGCAGTGTGTCCTCCCCATCCAAGGTAGATAAAACTACTCCTTGCCTTGCTTGGACACATCCAGAGTCACTACATGGGGGAGTGGGGTGCAACAAGCATGTCACAATTTGAAATCTCTCTGGCTGACTGTGATGGCCCTGACACATTTGTCATACCTCTCAACCTCAAGAGCAAGAAATCTGGACAAAGCCATACACAGAAGTGGGACAAAGGCCCAAAAATAAGGACAATTTTTAAATATTGCTCTAATAAACTTAGAAATATAATAGAATAGGTCTTGCATTAGTATGAATTTTCTGAAGGGTATAAAATCTGAAACTCAAATGTCTGTCATTTTCTAACTTCAGTCTTTAGTGATTTGTCACTAATTTGCCAAAAAACACAATTTTATGAAAAATGGACCAAAAATGTGATGCAAAAATATAAAATAGGCACACAATACAGCTGTTACCTGTCAAAGAAGGGACACTTTAATATTAGTACTGCTACCTTGAGCAGCTGACAAAATAAAAGAATCTACATGCATTTCAAGTAATCTATAACTTTGATTATTACAGTTATTTCTTAATTGTAAACCCTCCATGTTTTCTTCCAAAATTGCTATTTTATGGAGGGATTATTAGGGGGAAGAGCAACATTTTGAGCCAAAAATTGGGGACAGTTGAGAGGTTGGCTATGCCTAATTCTATAAAGCAATTTATTTGCATGTACCTCTCAACCTGTTAATGCAGTAAATCTGAACAAGGCCAAATATATTGGGGGCACATATAAACAGTACTAAAAATTGCTCTTGTATAAATTGAGACAGTTGATAGAACAGCTCTTACTTTAACATGCATTTTTCTGAAGGTTATGAAGTCTGAAACTTATTATTTAGTGACTTAATTCCTAAATGATTTGCCAGAAAACTACAAATTTTATGAAGAACAAACCAAAAATAAGAAGCAAAAATCTATTCATTATTTGAAAATCTGGACAGTTGGGAGGTATAGTTCAGCTGGGCCTGTCTGAGTTTGCTGCCCTTCCCCCCTGACAAAATAATGGTTGACTGGAGCCTCTGCAGCCATTCCAGTGAACCATTACTTGGCTATTTCACTCCATTTACCATAAACACTAATGTGCATACTGCTTTACTTCTATGATGAGTTGGACTTCATTTGAAAGTTTTATTTTGTATTTTACAGCACAAACACTAAGTCATCTGTTAAACAAAGCAATGCAGTCTCACAATGAAAACTTAGCATTAAAACTTCTCTGCCCTTGAAACTCACATTCATTGAAACAGTATTGAAACCCACATTCAAAGAAAATACATTTTGCCAGTGGCAGATAAAGATAAATTTTGGGCTGTTTTCAAATCATAGGCCCCTTGCATATGAAACATACATGTGCTCTTTGATACACCTTCCTCATTGTACTAAAATTATATTCCTTGTACAATACAGTACACTTGTTAGAGGGTGTTTTAAATTTGTTTTGAACATTTTTCCAGTAAGCAATGAAACAAACCATATGCACCCATAATGGCAAAACTGCCCAGTTGAGAACATTTATCATAGAAAAGTCTACTCAGACTTCCACAGTCCACCATTATTAGTAAATATACACAATTCTACAGTCCACCATTATTAGTAAATATGCACAATTCTACAGTCCACCATTATCAGTAAATATGCACAATTCTACAGTCCACCTTTATCAGTAAATATGCACAATTCTACAGTCAATTATCAGTAAATATGCACAATCTCTGAAGTAAGTCATCTAAATAATTCCACATTAAAGAAATCTGTAACTAATGAAGCAGTTGCTGCTAGCAATCACCTTTATATTTCATGGTTTCATCGAAAAATAAAGTGTCTGTTGAACCTCAGGAATATATTGCCTATATTACATTAAAAAATGATAAGCTAGTAATAATATTGCAAGAGGAAATGGATGGCAAACTGATAACAAGCTCATAGTTAGTATCTTCACCAAGGAGAACATTCTCAGTATGGCAGCATCCACCCCTTGTGGGAGTAGAACCCACAGCCTTCTGCATCAAAAGCAAGTACACAACCTGTTGTGCTATAGTATTAACTAGGCAAAGCAGTAAACTTCTATTCCCCTGCAGCTCTCAGCTCCTTGTAAAATCTACTCAATACTCAACTGCATCTCAACTTCGCAGCTCAAGAAAACTGGAAAAAGCCAAAATGTATTGGGAGGGTCAAAAGCCCAAAAACCAGGGACACATTAAACATTGCTTGTATAATCTTGGAAAGTTGCTAGAATAAAATGTTGTGTTGCCACCATACATTTTACTGCCAAGGTCCCTGACCAAAAAACAGTCAGAAAAACATACCACTACGCCACATCAGCTGCTTTGTAAAAGAGAGGAAGACTGAAACTTAAATGGCTATCATTTAGTGAATTCAGTTCTCACCATAGCTGTCAACCTCTTAGTATAAAACACCTGGACAAACCCAGTAATGAGGGAATACAGCCCTCAAACATATTCACTGAATTCAGTTCTTGCCATAGCTGTCAACCTTAGCACAAAAACCTGGATGAAGCCAATAATGGGAGAATACAATCCCAAAAATAGGGACAGATTTAAAACATTCATCTTATAAACTTAGAAAATTGCTAGAAAAAAAGGTTGTGCTACTATGTATTCTGAAGAACATGAAGTTTGAAATTCAAATGCTGGTCAATTTTACTGCTGACAGAACAAAAACTATTTTCAGCAGAGACCCAGGGATTAATACTGCAGACACGTCTTTGTAAAATGACAGGGCACCAGAGCAAATCCACACAAACACAGGGAGGAGATGCAGACTCCACACAGAAGGCACCCCAACCAAGAATCAAACCAGAAAACCTATAGCTGTCAGGCAACAATACTACCACTGCACCATCAAACATGCAAGGAATTAGACATTCAGAAACCTGAACTCTGAAATTCAAATGCCTGTCAATTTTTACTGCTGACAGAACAAAAAAATTTTCATCAGAGAGGACGGGGATTAATACTGCAGGCGCGCTTGTTAAAATGGCAGCAGGCACCAGAGCAAATCACACAACACACAGGAGAAGAGAAGATGACCACTCCACCACCCCCACCCCAAGAATCAAACCAGAAAACCTATAGCTGCGAGACAACAATACTACCACTGCACCATCAAATATGCAAGGAATTAAACATTCAGAAACCTGAAGTCTGAAATTCAAATGCCTGTCAATTTTATTTAACATTTGTTAATCAGGACAGTCTGACTTGGAACAAAAAAAAACAATTTTCAGCAGAGGCTCAGGAAGAAATAATGCAGACATGTCTTTGTAACATGGGAGGACACAAAAGCAAACCCACACAAACACAGGGAGAAGATACAGACCCCACAAAGAAGGAACCCCAGCCAAAAATCAAACCCGAGAACCTGCAGCTGTGAGGCAACAATGCTACCAGTGCACCATCAAATAAAAACAAACCCATACAAACACAGAGTGAATATAACAGACCCCACAAAGAAGGAACCCCAGTCAAGAATCAAACCTCAGAACCTGCAGCTATAAAGCAACAATGCTACCAGTGCAACATCAAATAAAAGCAAACCTACACAAACACAGGGAGAAGATAACAGACCCCACAAAGAAGGAACCCCAGCCAAGAATCAAACCTGAGAACCTGCAGCTGTGAGGCAACAATGCTACCAGTGCACCATCAAATAAAAGCAAACCCACGCAAACACAGGGAGAAGATAACAGACCCCACAAAGAAGGAACCCCACCCAAGAATAAAACATGAGAACCTGCAGCTGCGAGGCAACAATGCTACTACTACACCATCAAATATTAAGCATTGCAACATTTACAAACCACATATATTATGAGGAACAGATCAGATCAAATATGAGGCAAAAATCTGCAATTTTTTTACAAATGGTGGTGGGTAGGGAACTCAAGTCTTTAACACCTGCATACAGGGTACAGGGTTCAAGCCTGAGGTATTCCCTACCACACCACCTTGAGCACGTGGGGCATTTACACACACACACACACACACACACACACACACACACACACATAGTAAATAAAAGCACACACACACACACCCATAGTAAATAAAAGCACACACACACACACCCATAGTAAATAAAAGCACACACACCCCACAGTAAATAAAAGCACACACACACCCCATAGTAAATAAAAGCACACACACCCCATAGTAAATAAAACACACACCCCATAGTAAATAAAAGCACACACACCATAGTAAATAAAAGCACACACAAACACCTACACCATAGTAAATAAAAGCACACACACCATAGTAAATAAAAGCACACACACCATAGTAAATAAGAGCACACACACACCCCATAGTAAATAAAAGCACACACACACACACCATAGTAAATAAAAGCACACACACACACACACACACCATAGTAAATAAAAGCACACACGCACACACACACACACACACCATAGTAAATAAAAGCACACACACCATAGTAAATAAAAGCACACACACACACCATAGTAAATAAAAGCACACACACACCATAGTAAATAAAAGCACACACCATAGTAAATAAAAACACACACACCATAGTAAATAAAAGCACACACACACACACCATAGTAAATAAAAGCACACACACACACACACACACACACACACACACACACACACACACACACCATAGTAAATAAAAGCACACACACACACACCATAGTAAATAAAAGCACACACACCATAAATTCAAACAGTAAATAAATAAAAGCACACACACCATAAATTCTATCACACTTACCTGTCTGTTCTCCATAATATCTAGCTAACATACATCCTGCCCACGCAATACTCCAAAGACCTGCGAGATCCCTGAAATCAAAACTCCTTCCCGACGAGACTGTTCTGTATTCCCGACTGCTGCTGGTGCAGTCCGGCCCCGACACATTATCCCAGCGAGTCTGTGCACTTTAAAAGTGCACAGACGTCTCCTTGTGTTTCCCTATGGGGACTGCCGGACTGCCTGGAGCATGCGCATAGACGCGCAGTAGTCGTGACTACTGCGCATGCGCGAAATTTAAAAAACTTTTTTTTTCTATTTTTATTTCTTTTTGTTTTGAGGGGGCTGCAGTCCAGCAGTCCAATAGCATGGGCCGCCCCTGGATTGCAGCCTTTTTAAATGAGAATTCAAATGTCTGATGAGGAATTAGAACCTAGAGCTTCCAGGTATTTCTGACACATACAGTGTTTAAACTCTGTACTGAGGCATTTTATAGCATGCATTAAACATATAAAATTATTTGACTGCTGCTGTTACTGTAATATTTGCACTTCTGGTCAATATTGTAGTTTTCTGACATGATTTTGTATTAATTTAGGGAAAACTTGTTGCAATTTAGCAAAAACTGAGTAGCTTCTGCTGGATATTAAGTTCTGTGTAGCATGAAATACAACATAGTATGTGTCTCTGTTAGTTTTGCATTTGTAAAAAAAAAAGATATGCCATTCTGATCCCATTCAATCAATAGAAAGAAAACTGAAGACACATTTTACAAGCCAGCAATGTCCTTCCAAATTGTTTTAGCTATGTGTGAGAACAACTGTGTTTCTCAAAGGTTCAGGCACCTAGTCAGTGAGACATTACCCTGTGGTACATTTGACACATGGCTGAAGTGACATCCAGATGCAGAAAAATATGGCTGTTGTGAATTCCCTGTGGGCAAAGAGAAGCACACACTGCCATGCCCACAGCTTTAATAACCAAGTACATAAGGGTGGAAGAAGTAATGACTGTTGTGCTCAGTGTACAGTAGATGCTTATGTAACTACAATATGCAAAATGTGCTACAGTATGGAGGAGATCTTGCATGCTACTGTAGTCACATTTACGTTTCAGTATGTATTTTTGGTAATGTTCCCTAGATATTGTAAAGGGGACATTGGTCCACACACTGCCTAATGTGCATCACATTTTCAGCACCACTGACATGTCCAGTGGCCAGCCTGCTGCTGATGCCTGCCATCCTACCTGTTGTCTCATGTTATCTTGGGGGCCATGGACATTATTTCCCCCCTTTGTAGTTGGTTAATGAAGTTGTGGGCATGTCACAGCATTTTTCTCTTCACCCACAGGGAATTAGCCACTGATAAATATTTCTCGGCAGCTGAATGTCACTTCAGCCATGTGTCCTCAACCAAATGTACCACAGGGGAATGTTTTGCTGCCTAGGTGCCTGAACCCACTTGATAACCATCCAATTACTAAATCTTTCACTTCATTATTGTCATATGTTCATTTTAAAATATTGAACATCCTTCCTTCAACACCAGAACATAATAAGACATCACACATATTCAACATTTTCAAGGTCTTTAATTTCATCTCATACAATTTTTACTTCATCTTTTTTTCTGTAATATATTATCAACAATTAATTTTATGAAAATGAATAATTCTGGACTATTTCTACCTTTCAGTCTGTGTATGCAATCAATAGTAAGTTCCTTTATCACCTTCTCAAATCTTTTTTGCATAGTCTTCATACAATTCTTATAATCTTATTTAATGTTATTGGTCTCCAACTCCCTTTATCATTTCCCCTTTCTTCCAAATATATTTAATAATTCCTACACAATTCTCATTATGCATCTTCTCTGCTTCTAATCATTCATCATATACTTCCACAAGCCATTCTTTCATCTCTACATCAAATCTCTTATACAAATTATGGCCTATACCATATATTCCTGACACAAAATCTTCCTCTAAATTTTAGTAACCAACCTTACTTCACTTAAAACAGTATTTTTAATAAGAAAAATCCTTGTCCGATCTAAAAACATTTTCATGTCCCACTCATTTTTAATTAAATACATTTTGTATTTTTCACTGATATAATTAATTAGAAGCTCCATAATCTCACAGTTTATATTTAAAATTACATTCTTTACCTACTAATATCCTCATTACAGAAAAATCTTTTCTAACTGCTTTTGATAGAAAAGACAATACTTCTTCTCTCCTTCCTTATCATAATACTTCCGCTTGTACAACAAATTAGTAATATTAATTTTATTTGCCTCCCAGAATTATTTTTTATTTCATTGCACCTTACATCATTTTTCTAAAAATAATAATAAACATTTATGTAAATCACATATGTTTTCATTTCATGTCTTCTAAGTATTTGCTGAACTTGACAATATACCTTTCTATACTTTTCATTAAAATAATGTACCTGTCAATCCATGATTTATAAAAAGGTCTTGTTTTTTATGATCTGTTGATTTTTTTTTAATTTCCTCACTTAACACTTGTTCTTTGGCACCTTTACCCAAACACCTTTTTTATCCTTTTCCCTTCTCTTATTCATTGTTTCTCTTCAACTGTTTATAGCCACATCTATCTATGATCTAAATTATATTAGATACAAACCCTTTTCCAATTTAATTCCTAAGATAAAAAGAAATAATCAATTTCAGTTTTACATATTACTCTCTTACATGTCCATTGTTTCATATTCCAATGTCTTGACCAGTGTCATCAAATTACCAGCATTTATATAATTATCTTTTTTCTTTTTCTTTCCTCTAATGTTGCAGTTAAAATAATCTATTCCTATAATTGTCATATTAAATGAAATGTAAGGCAAAATGTGTTCATTTTTTTATCTCTATCTTTAATCCCTGTGAAAACATAAATTCCTGTAAGTCTAAGCATTGGTAATCCTCACATCCCATCAATAACACTTAATCTATCTGGCAACACAATATGTGTTTTTTAAAAAATGTATGTGCTGTTTGAATAAAAAAAATCACTCCTAAACATCTTTCTTTGCCGACATTCCACACTATTTGATGCCCCCATGTAATTTCAACGTGTTTCACATATACATTAGAGATAAAACTCACATCTTGCAAATAAAAAAACAGCTTTTATTATGTTACATCGTTTTAGTAGTCAGTTCTTCTATTCCTATTTGTTAAACTATTCACATTTATTGAAACAAACTTAATATTTCTCCATTCTTTTTAACCAAAGTGGTAAAATTTTTCAATTTTCTTTTTTTTTTCACATTTAATCTCTCACCAGTATAACCATCCTTTTCTTTATTCAGTTCTTTATTTCTTTCTTCTACAATTATTAAACTTTCACTTTCTGATTCAAATTTTTCCACATATGTTCCTCCCCATTTATTACCTCATTTACTAACTCTTTTTATCTTTTTTCTGGATTACTTTCCTACTCCTGATTACCTTCCCTTTCCTTAGCCATCAATGTAACAATTTGTTTTGATTGATCTTATTCAGTTTAAAATTGCCAGTGTTTCACTGCCTTTATATTCAAGGCACAGATGTCCTACATTTCCATATGTTCTAGGTTTCTTCCACATTTACTCTTAATGTGTTCTTTCTACACTGTTTGCAAGTAGAATTTTACATTCATTAACTTAGCGCTCTTTACTACCACAAAAACATATATTTTTCATTGTCTACAATACTTCAATACCTCTCTGTTCAGTTTAAAAAAAAGTGACACTTGGTAAATGTACCATACAATTTTCCATTTTGAGAATTACTTCTGTTTCCTATCCTCCATTCCACACATTTCCAGCATCTTTTGTGATATTAATAGCCAGAGCCTTATCACACATTTTTGTAAACAAGATTTTTTATTTTCTTTATCAATAAATTAGTCCTAAACTAAAGAAAAAAATTCCACTTCAGTCTTCTACCCAAACCAAAAAAAACAAATTTATATCACAGAATGTATTTTTTTTCTTGTCAGAAATGTCCAAAAAATCTTTCCATCAAGCTCTCTGATTTGATAGTATATCACAGAATTATTTGTTCACCAAATGAATAAAAGAGCTGACATTCTTTACATCAACCCTGCTGTGACTATAATGTTGTTTGACACAAAGTGCCTATCATTTGCACAGTCTTCTTATGATTTTTTTTCTTTTTTAATGAAAATACAGCATATTTTTTCTTCTGCTGGGCACACACCATTTCAGCATTTGATTTCTTTTTTTAAATATTCTCTTTCATAATTAAATCATTTAGCTGACAAACTTTGGCATTCTCTTCTTCTCCAAAAACTCTTTCTGCCATCTTGTCCCATGAAAGATCTTACCCTTTAAAGGTTTCCTCCATCTCTAAAAAACAGCAATTGAGTGCTTTCTAGTACACTAGAATTCACTTTCATTACTATTATATAATCTCTTAAACTTTTCATAGATGCACAAGGTAAAGCTAAACACTGACCATTCCTAGGCATGCTGTTGTAATATAATAAAGCAAAAACAGTTCCAGACTACGAGTAGGATGAATCCTTTTAAAATTTATTTATATTATATTTTAAAACAGTTGTTAGTGGTGCTTTAAATTTTTAATTGGTTAGGCAATTAGGGTAATTTAGGGCATTATATATAGTAAGTGTAGCACTGGTATTGTTTTATCTAAAGAAGTCTCACATCGAGATGAAAGCGCTCATCTTTTTGTGGATTTATAATAAATTTTAAAAGGATTCATCCTACTCGTAGTCTGGAACTATTTTTGCTTTATTTAGTTGTTTGTTGTAATATAATAAGCCATACCTCACTTGGTATTTTCTTTACATGATAATTATTCATAATGTTGCAAAGACAATGGGACAAATCTCAAGATCTTTTTTTCAGCTTCTGACTGTAGTGGGCCTTCAGATAAACAGATAAATGCTACTAGATGTTTATCTCCTGAAGCATTATTTTAAAAAGTGGGAGGAAATGGAGTTCACCCTGTACTTAACATATTCATAACACAAAACTCTAAGATATTATACTGTCTTTTGTATAAGATGTAATGACATTAAAATATGGCTTGTACTAGTATGTGTATGCTTCAATATTAGTCAAAATTACCATTGTAATGCTTAACAGTTAGAAGAAAGTGTGATTTCTTGGTTGTGATTGTCATGAGCAACAATGTGATAATATGACTCCAAACTAAATAAAAATACTCCAAATCATGGACTCCAGAGACTTTATTAGAAAACAAGAAAGATAAAGCACTTTTGTCCTCAAAAGAACTAGGACTTCTTCAGAATCTAACAATCTTCGTTATCTAACTCTTGTTATACAATACAAACCTAATTAAATCAATCAATCAAAGTACTTATTATAATTGACCAATCCAAGAATTAAAAAGGTTTTTAAAATACACAGAGTTCACAATACATAATGTAAAACCATTATAAACTATTAAAATGATGAAGTACTAAGATCTTACATTAAAAATGAACATTATTTAAAAACCAAAAGCTACTCACAAATTTTAAAATTCACAAAGTTCCCTAGTTATACATAACAGCTCTTTTGTTTAATACAGATTGCAATGAGATGTGTTCATTGATACCAGGGGGGAAGCATGCTTGTAATTTAAGCTGCCATTTGACTTCCTTCTCCTCTAAAACAAAGGTACTTTCATCACCCCTAGGATTTACCTTTATATGGTTCTACATAGCAAAGGTAACTTTATGATACCTAGGGCATGATTTTGAATCTTTAAATGTGTTATTCTCATTCTTTTTTTCTATATTATAAAGATGCTCACAAATCTTTTTTCTTAGGGCTTTATCAGTTTTGCCGACATAAATGCTGGGCAGGTGAAACATTTTGCTAAATGTTTCACAATTGGCTAAGCTTCTGTTGTCATTCTAAAGGGATCCAGTATCTGTCTGCATGGGATGATGTTTTGCCAGAGATGGCCTGCACCTGGGATTCCAGATACTGGCTAAGGCTCTTGCCACCCCTATAGTGCCTTTTTTAGGCAAGGTTCAAATGACAAATTCACCACCGTAACAGGAACAGGCAAGCAAAAACTGAGGGTAATGCTACTCAATGCTAGAAGTCTAAACCTCAAAATGCACTCACTCGAGGCACTCCTTAAAATGGAGAGCATTGAATATCTGTGCAGTGACTGAGACCTGGTTCAAGGCTCCAGAGACTACCCCTGCATTATCAAGCTATAACTCATACCACACTTTTCAGCCATGTAAAACACCAAAGGCAGAGGTGTGTCCATATTCATTAAGGATATCCACACCTCCAGCCTAGTTGCTCAGCATAATGCATCCGAGGTTATCCAAGTGCAACTAACTCTGGGCAAAACTGCAATCCAAACTGTAGCTTGCTACAGATCCCCCACTATGCCCCAGGATTCCCACTCCTCTTTTCTTGATGCACTGGAAAATATTAGGGTTCAACCAAACACCCTAATAATGGGTGACTTCAACTACCCCACCATTAACTGGGAAAACTTCTTGTGTACCAACTACTTAGCTCAATGCTTTCTGGAATTCATAAACTCCAGTGACCTGGATCAACTTATCCACACCCCCACCAGGGGCAACAGTATCCTAGACCTAGTCATTACCAACATGAGTGACCAGTGTTCCACACCTGAAGTCACCTCCTCATTGGTCCAATCCAACCATAAGCAAATCACCCTTGATATCCACATCCTGCCCCCACCCCCCATTAAGGAAACCACGGTAGAAACATTCTCTAAAGCCAACTTCATGCTTTTTAAGACCGAAGTGGTGAACTTCATGACACCCATGCAGATGGACAATACATTTACAACTGCTGAATCCTACACAAATGCACTCTATAAGCACTTACATGAGTGCATGGATCATGCTATCCCAAAAAGAACCAAGACACTATCCTCCAAAAAAAGGAAGCCAATCTGGTAGTCCCCTGCCATAAACAAACTGTACAACAGAAGGAAGAAACTGTTGCAAAAGGGAGTAAAATCCCATGAGTGGAGGAGCTCCCTGGTCAGCCTCAGTAGGAAGCTGAGATCCCTTATAAGATCCTCCAAAGCTAGCTACAAAAACATAATTGCCACTAATTCTAAGGACAACCACAAAGCATTCTATAGCAATGTCAAGAATCTCGATGGTAACACCCAGATCTGCTTTGACTTACAGCACAATGGCACTGAAATTACTGAACCAACTGATATTACCAACATCCTGGCAGATCGGTTCAGTGCTAACTTTACCCCCCCCCTCACCCCCTAAAGGGCCCATATCTATACAGGAAGAATGCAGACTCCCTGTAATCACAACTACGCAGGTAAAAGCTGCACTCTCTAAAGCCAAAAACACAGCATCCATAGGACCGGACAACATCCTAGGCTCCGTTTTACACAAACTTCAGAACAAACTGGCTCCCCACCTAAGCACCATGTTCAATAATAGCCTTGCATCAGGCTTTGTGCCCACTGAATGGTGCACAGCAACAGTTATCCCACTCCACAAAGGCGGAGCCACCACTGATCCTGGGAACTATCGCCCTATTAGCCTGACAGGCCAGGTCTGCAAGGCCATGGAATGTATCATCATGGAAGTCATAAACAAAGACATTGGTAAACTCCAAACTCTGGATCCCACCCAGTTCAGGTTTGTGAAAGGCAGATCATGCCTCCTGACCCTGATTGACTTCTTTGAGGCAGTCACCAAAGCCGCAGATGAGGGTAAGGTTGTTCACACAGCCTATCTTGACCTCGGCAAGGCTTTTGACACCATCCCCCATTCCAGAATTATAGCTAAACTCACTAAACTAGGTATAAATCCCTACATCACAAGATGGGCTGCCAACTGGCAAACTGACAGAACCCACACTGTAAAAGTTGCAGACTCTAAATCTGACCTCAAACCAGTGACAAGTGGAGTACCACAGGGTTCAGTCCTGGGAGCTCTCCTGTTTGGTATCTACTTCTCTGAAGTACAGACTAACACAGAAGGCCTCTGGCTAATGAAGTTCACAGATAACTGCAAACTAGGAGCCATAGTCAAGTCCCCAAGTGATGTGGACATCCTACAGAAGGGCCTCACTGAGACAGATGCCTGGTGTCTGAGCCATGGCCTCAAGCACAATGCCAAAAGGTACAGTGTCATCCCCTTTGGTAAAAACTCTGTACCCATGAACTACCACATAGGCAGCAATCTACTTAACACCAAATGTGTGATAAGAGACCTTGGGACCCAGGTGGACAGCAGTCTCTCCTTTGATAGTCACATCACAACAGTAGTCAGGAAGTCCTTCTACATGGCACACCTCATCATAAAAGGGTTCTCATCCAGGAAAAAAGAGGCAATTGTTTCCCTCTACTCGACACTCATTAGACCCATTATAGAGTACAATGCCCCTTTTGTAATGTACCTGACAAAACATCTGCAGCAGCTGGAAATGCCACAGAAGTACCCCACAAAGAGGATTACTGGCCTCAAACAAATGCCCTACACTGGCCATCTCAAAAAACTCCAGCTTTACTCCATACCATATTGCCTACTCCGAGGTGATCTCTGCCTAACATACAAAGCTATGTCAAACCCAGAGTTGTTGGACATGCTACACCTAAAGAAATCCCAATCCCTCTGAGCTACACACTCTAGGGACCTAAACTTTGTCACCACGATAAACAGGACATGCTGGAAGGATAGATTCCTGTTCCAGAGACTTCCCATACTCTGGAACAGGCTACCCATCTATGTCAAGCAAAGTTCTTCATTAGCACTCTTCATAAAAAAATCTTGATGAGTGGATGGGAAATAGGAAATGCACCCCGGGGATCATTTCTGTTTCTCTGCTCAGCAATGGCACAGGAAAATAACTTTTTTGGCTGGCGTAAGCCAGGGAACCTTGTTGGCTAGGCTTAAGTAGGCCCTTGGGCCAATAGCCTAGTACCTAGCTATGAACCTATGAACCTATAAATAAATCACTTTACTAGTCTGACAGTTACCATTTAAAAAGGTTATTTTGGATTGTAATCTGTTCTCAAGTGTAATACTCCTAGATTCCAAACTGTATAAACATTGGTTATAACACCCACACTTCTTGGTCCCTAGACTTGGCTTTCTGCTATGTGGTATTGCCTCATTTCTCTCAAAGCTCTGCTTAAGGTTTAATCCTGTCTTAGTTATAAAACATGGATTTGGCCCTAATAAATTATATAACTCTGAATTTATTTTCAGTATATTCCAGTTCTTCCTTACAAAAGATCTAATGTGATCAGATTTTTTCCCAAATTCTATTATAAAACATCTCTCATAATTTCTATTATTGTCAATCATTTTCTCTTCTTTTTTGGTTAGACCCATCGCTAAGAGGGGAACATATCTAATGTCCCACTGGTTGTACACATAATCAAATCCTGAATGAGTTTACCAGGGTAATGTCTAGCTAACAACATGTACCCTACTTTTTGTAGATCTCCAATAATTCCACCCTATGGGATGTCATCCTCACCACTCTTATATGTTGCCCCTTTACAATGCTCTTTTTTTTGAAAAGATGACAACTTGAAAATGTAAATAAGAGTTGCTAAAAGTTTCCTTTCTAAATACATTGGATTTGAAGCCATTTTTCTATATGTCCCACAAGGACATTCAAAAAATGTATTTCTCATGTATTGTACTTTTGGGAAAGTCTCAACAAAACAGATGCCCTGTTCAAATAACTCATGAATTCCTGGATTTGTTCTTCATTCCCTTCCATAAAATAAATATATCATCCAGGAACCTACAATATAATCTGATATATTTGTTGAAACCACTCTGAAAAATATGTGTTTTCCCAGTCAAGGAGAACTAGGTTGGCATATATCTGGGAGCAAGATGTCCCCATAGCTACTCCCTTGTTTTATCTAAAAAGTTCACCCTCAAAGAATATATAATTATAATCTAATACTATGGCCATCAAGCCATGTAAAAACATTGTTTTGGATCTATTAAAATCTGTGTAGGTGTTGATACTTCTAAAACAGTGGTCCAACCCATCATCTCTAGGGATCGCGGAAAACAGATCCACTATGTCAATGGTTAAAAATAAATCATTCTTGTTCCAAATATCATTCTTTAGCTTACCGGAAACATACCAAGAATCTATTAAAAGTTATGGAACCTTACTGTAAACACATTTCAGCCATTTTTGGAATCACATGCTGCGACAATTGGTCTGAAAGGGGGATGCTGAACATCTTTGTGCACCTTGGGAATGCCAAACATTATTGGAACCTATGGATTAGTAACTTTCAAAAAATTGCATATATCCCTTGAAATCATTCCTTTTATAAAATATTCTTCCAGGAATGAATCTACCCTTCTGTAACTAATGTGCACTTCCTTGATAGAAACATTAGTGTATGTCTTTTCATCTCTCAAAATATTAAACATTTCTTTAATATATTCCATGGAACCATACATAACAATCCTTCATCCTTTATCAGGTTTCATTATACAAACCGTCTTGTCGTTCTTAATCTGCTGGTATTTTTCTCTTTCTCTTTTACACACATTACTAGGACGTACTCTCATGTTCTTGTATTTCCCTTGCAAATTATATATATAATCAAAAATGGCTTTCTCTAATACATTCAAAATAGAATGTGTGGGAGGGTTAAATGCACTTTTCTTCATTATTTTGCTCTCTGTTTGTCTCTCTGGGTCTTTATCTTTAAAATGAACTGCTAAATTAAATTTTCTAATAAATAATTTTGTTTCGATCAAACTATCAGCCAAATTAATATTATGAGTGGGTACAAAGTTTAACCCCTTCTGGAAAAGGGAAAAATGATCCTTTGTAATAACTGCATCTGTGTAATTATAAATAAGAAATCCATCCAAATTATGTGTTCTCTTCCTGTCATCATCCCTTTCCATTAATCCCATCATCTCCATCTCTTCTGATTGTATAGTGAGGGGGAGGGTTGTTTCCCATCTGTCCTGATTCTCTGAAATTTTTATTCTTTCCTTACCCAAAATTCCTCTCCTGGTGGTGAATCACTTTTTTTATACTGTGTATCACCATAATTCCTTTTTCTCCAGTTAAACCCCTCCATTTCTAATTCATCCTTTGTCCAAGTATTATTTGTGGGTTTAAAAAAAACTTCCTTCTCTTGCATATTCTCCTTTATATTTTCCTTTATGGGGTAAGCTTTAACATCTGCATATTGTTTAATGTCTCTAACGTTTTATGTTTCCTCTTAACCACTGCTTCACTTTTGTGGTCCACTCTCTTAGTTAATTTAGACTAATAATCACCCCATTGATCAAAAAGTAGTTTTTTGTAATATTCATATTTAGTTTCTCCACCTCCTTTATCAACGAACACACATTAGCATCATTAAACTTTATAATTTTCTTAATCAGTTTTAAACCATGCTAGTTAAACATTTCTACAAGTTCCTCATACATAGCATTGTCATATTGCAACCCAAAAGGGAATTTAAACAAACAAAGTCACTGTGGAACAATTTTTAACTCTAATAATTTGTTTAAATAAATGTTCTTGATCTGTAAAAACTTCACCCTAAAATGTTTCTTTTCAAAATGGTGATTTGTGTCTTTAACGGAATCTACATGCTCAGTGCATTGTGACTGCAAATTTGCACAGTTCCCTCTATTGTTAAAGTCAAAAGTCTTAGCCAACAATAAATCAAAAGCATCATGCATGTTATTGCTAAATATCTGTTTCCGGTTTACCACAAGTTCATCATTACTTATCATATTGTGAATACTTGGTTTATTATTAGTTTTTCTATTCAATTTCTTGTCCTTAAAAACTACCCCACTTGCAGACATTGCATATGTTTTTTTTTTTTGGTACAGTATCTGTGCAGGAACTAGGTTCCTTAACTAAATTCAACTGCCCATTGAACCTTGAAGAATGGTCAAGAGAAATCCTCTGTTGCTGGTCCTTCCTCATAGGAGCCATAAAGTCCTCAGTTTTATCCAAAATGGATAGGAATGTTTTTGGTGGAGAAACAATCCCTTTGATAGCTCCTGCAAGTAACTGCATTGAGGAGGCCTCTGGTTCACTGTTCGGTGCTAACCCTTCACTTGGTTTCCTGTTTAGCCTACACACATCCCGTGATTCCTGGTTACTGGGCTGGGTGAGCATTTCAATTAGTCTAGTTAGCTCACCCTTTGCAATCACTAGTTCCGAATTCACTCTGTTGAATTCTTCTCGATGAACGTGGGAAAATAAAAAGCTGATTTCATCAAGAGAGTCCATTTTTCAACTAATCACTTAAAACACATGACTGAGGCTTTCAGTATAACTCCAGAGTAAAACAAAAAACAAAAAAAAATGCTCCAAACTACAGACTCCAGTGACTTTATTAAAAAACAAGAAAGATTAAGCCCTTTCGTCCTCAAAAGAACTAGGACTTCTTCAGAATCTAAAAATCTCCATTACTAACCCCTTTTATACAATACAAACTTAAATAAATCAGTCAATTAAAGTACTTATTATAATTATCAATCTATGAATAATATGGTTGTTTGTCCTTTGCCAACACAGTTGTTTAGTAAAGTACATAATTTATAATCTGTGACCTTACTCCTCTTACTTGTGGTCCTCTCCTATGCACCTACCTATTCACATTCTGCCTTAGATTGTTACTTACTTTATACTCAGCCTGTCTACCATTTAAGTAGTGTTAACTTATGTTTTGCTAAGTCTGATACATTTCATGTTGTTTTTGCATTCTGTTTGTTTTCATTCTTCACTTTCTGTTGACATCATTACTCCCTCAAACAGTATAAATATACCCCGTTAAATATTGTCTAATACTGAAAAAAAATGATATGTCTTCTCTGTTCTTTGTTCACTTAAATTATAATCCCTTGCATTGTATACTTATTCTGTATGGACTTCTATTATAGTGAAACAAACACAAACTACAACTCCAGTTAAATGTACCACAGATACAGAATGTAAATGTCCAAAATAAGAAAATGGGGACAACACCACTAATACTCTCTGTTTAAGAAGAATAAAAATAGCAAAGCTTTCAGGTGTAAAGACTCTTCCTCAGTGCATCAAGCAAGCAAATTCTGAACTCACAATATATACATAAATGAGTATATAAAAGAACAGCCCCTATATCCAATTGTACAACTAAATATTTAAAGACACAAACATTCTGAATACATATGCAGTTTGTGTTTGTTTTGTTCTTACTTTTGTTACTTTGATTCAGTATGCAATATAGAGACAGGCACTAGTGGGATGCAGCCTGGACATTCCACTGTGGAGTCCTTCCACCTATTCTTAACAGTTCGAGAGAATCCGTTATTAAGTACATTGTGTATGTTATTTTATGTTGATGATCAAAACAATGTAGATGCCAGCTGTTTAGAAATTATCTCTCAACTTGAAAAGAAAGTGTAGGTGTATAAGCATCTACAATGGCAGTGGCAAAAATACTTAAAATGCCACTCTATGGAAATAAATATCCAGAATGTTTTATTTAATAAACATCTTTATTAAATTATCACAGTATAGGCAAAGAGAAAGAAATAGGGGTCCTAAATGAAAGACCAACATTGGTAGTTTTTAAATAACCAGAACTTAAAAAAATGGCAAGAGTTAAACGTGAAATTAAGCAAAGATTATATGAAATTAATGAGTGTTTTTTTTGTTAAGATCTAAATGGAATTGGATGCTGAGGTTGATGCTTTGGAGAATTATATTGTGAGTTCTACTGGTTTTAGAACTGTGTCTCAAGAATTCAATAATATGTTAGAGAGACTGAGATTGTTTGAACAGAAGCTAATTAATACTAAGAAATGTAAATTGAAAAAGGGAATGGGATTAATTTCAGAAATTCCATACTTTTAATTGCCCAGAGATTGAACAACATGATAAAGAGGTCTTCTCATCTTGCCATACCACAGTCCATGACATTGCCAGATGTAGCAATGCAGTGAGTGATTTGAATGTGTTTGATTTTAAAACAACTCCAAATTCTACTTGGATGGGCGTAACAGCAGCCTCAAGTAAGTTGCTACTACTGTCATCCACTTGGTAGACACCCTGGGGGGCTATGATGAGACCAAAGGGCAGGACTCTGAATTGGTAGTGACTGTCTCCCAGCCAGAAACAGATAAACTTTCTGGATCACCAGTTCATTTTTATATGATAGTACGCATCCTGAATGTCTGTTGAGCACATCCAGTCATCCTGTTTCAAAAACAGAAGAATGGACTGAACTGTGACCATCTAGAACATTGTTTGACAAACTGACTTGCTTAAAATACTGAGATCCAAAACTGATCTCCAGTCCCCTGTCTTTTTTGGCACTAAAAAGAATCTTAACTAAGTTTTAGATTTTCTTTGTTCTGGCAGGGCTTCTTGGATGACTCTTTTCTTTCTAGCAGTTCTTGAATTTGTAATACTGCTTTTTCCCTCTGATCGGGTGGGACATCAAGAATTCTTTTGTGAATGGGGTGTGGAAGAGAAAATGTAATAAAACACCCTCTGGAAATGATCCTCTGCACCCAGGTATCTGATGTTATTTCTAGCCAGGCTCTCTGGTGCAGGGATAGATGACCCTAGACTGCCTCCAGAGAAATAAAATTGGGTATCCTTTTAGGAGTGCTGAAAGGGTTTACCAAAGAAAGAATCTCTGTACCATTGGTTTTGCAGGCCTCTTCTGCCATAAGGGTGGCATCTACCATCGATGTTCCCCCCTCTGCCCCAGGTAGAACCACCTCCACAGGTCTTGAAAGGATCCTTGGGACTTTTTGAACCACATCTTTCCAGTTCTTCTCTGATTCCCTGAAAAGGATCATTGAGGAGTGGAAAAATGTATGCCCACAGCAGACATCTTTCTCACACCTGGACAACATTTCTTTAACTTTAAAACCAAACAAGGACATGCTATCAAATGGAGCATTGATGAACAAAGACTTGAAGTGCACTGCAATGTCACATAAGTGCATCCAGGCATGTCTCCTGGTGTCAACGTCTGAACCCTCTGCTCTTGTTGTTCCTTCGGCCTCATGAGAAATGAGCCTCATGGACAAGTTAGATACAGACAGAACCTCTTCAGAGATGAGTCCTGAAAGAGCATCTAAGAGCTCCTTAATTAGATCCATTTGCAGCCTGGCGAAATATGCCAAGAAATTCAAGGACCATAACACAAAGGTCGATGAAGCAGAAACTTGTTTTCCAAACCTATCCATCACCTGAGACTCCTTATTGGGTGGATGGATAGATGAACTCTCCTCAGCTAGTGCCCTTTTGGTTGCTGCCACTATGACCATGGCATCAACAGGAAAACCTTTTGACTAAAACTGTTTATCCTCCGGGGCAGTGATGATTTTGTCAGGTCTCTGTGGAATGGATTCAATGCTGTAGGGAGCATTCCATGACTGCCAAAGTATCAACTCAATGAGCTCATTGGCAGGTGGATGTAGATGGGTGAGTACCAAAAGCCTGCAGGTACACATTTCTCCTCAGATGAAAGATTGCTGAACATCCAAACCTCTCTGTTTTAAGATTTCCAGGATGACTCCAAAGGACATATCATCAGAAGATGATATTGGGGATCCTTCTCCCTTATCAAAGTCTGTGTATTCCATGATAATTTTCTCCAGGGGATCTAAATGCTTCCTCATTTTCTTCATTGGGACCTCCTCAGTGGGATGATCTGGGTAAATATTAGAAGAAGTGGATATTCCCATTTAGGATTCCTGAGGTTTAGGTACTTGCTGTCCTTGGGGCCAACTGGCTGACTGCTGCAGTCATAGCTCTCTCCATAGTCTGAAAAGCTGATCCAGCCAGAGAAGGGAAGGACCCTGGATCCAAAAGAGTGGGGTCAATGAACTGAGGGCACCTCCCGCTCTGAGGAGATCCCTCTTGAAGCAGAAGCCAGAGCTGAGTTGATCCATGATGAAGCTCTGAGGTCCAGAGAAGGCTCTGACAACATCTGAGTTGAATCTAGTCCCTCAGAACTGACAAGATAGATACAACCTCAAGAGGTTTCCAGCTCTGATTAAGCCAAAAAGCTCAGAGTAATAATCTGTTCCAACACAGAAGGCACCCGGATGCTCGGAGCTGTAGACTCTAAACCTTCAAGCAAAGAGAAGAAAGTAAAGGTGGAGTAGTAGAAGAATGTATCCTTGACCTGTTGTGGTAGGAACCAAGGTGTATCCTGTCACTTCTTGCGACCAAAGGTTCTTTCTCACCAGTGTCTCCACATCATCTTCAGTTAGACTTCTGGAGGAATGAGTAAACATCACAAAATGTTACTTAGATTTCTGTAAAATGGGTGATGGAAGTCTGTCTGGAAAAGGATCAAATGAGGGAGAATAAATAGTTCTTGATAAAGCAATTTTTGTTGAGTCCTGTAATTGTAGAGTCAGATCCGAGGATGCTGGCACCAAAGTTTGTCCTTGATCTGCAGTCTTAGGAATTGAAGAGCTAGTTGGTTCCAGTACTAAGTTCTTACTAATTGTCAGTTCCAAGGAAACAGTTGGAACTGAAGGATGTGACTTTTTCCTGTTGGTTCTGAAGGAGACGATGGAACTGAAGGTTTTTGTTTCTTTGAACTCGGAGCCAATGGAGATGTCAGAACCAACAAACTTCTTTTCTTCATCTTCTCAGAAACTTTGGAAGACAAAGATGGACTAGAAAAGCCAGATTTTTTAGCTTTATCTTTAGCTGAAGCGGCTCCTTGCTGAAGGAAGACATAGCAGGCCTTTCAAAATAAGCTTATTTTTCCACTCAACAAAAGCCCTATGACTGAAAAAAATGACACATCAAGCAGTCCTCCTGAAGATGGAGATGGCCAAAACAGGAATTGCATAAATAATGCATGTCAGAAGAGGGGATTTTCTGACAATCCAGCAGGAGCCTTTTCTTTTTCTGCCATATCCACACACACACACACACACACACACACACACACACACACACACACACACACACACACACACACACACACACACTAACAAAGAAATGTAGTAATACAATGAAGTTACACAAATAATGATAAGAAGACTACACAAAGTGTACAATAAAAATATCAGCAGGGATATTGAGAATAGACCAAAGTGTACAGAAAGAGAAAGAGGAAAGTAAAGATCAGAGTACTAATGTACTAGAAAGGTAGAATGGGTAAGGGATTTATAAGATTAAGTCAATCCACATCCATCCCACCTGCCCTGCAAAAGTAACCACTATGAAAAACTTCTCCAAAGCTAACTTTGGGTTCCTAAAAACAGAGGTGGCTAACTTCACGGCACCCATGCAAATGGAGAATAGTTGCATGACTGCCAAATCATACACCAATGCACTGTACAAACACGTACACAAATGCATGGATCTTGCCATACCCAATAGAACCAAGACACTCTCCTCCAAAAAAGGAAGCCAATCTGGTGGTCCCCTGCCATAAACAAACTCTACAACAGAAGGAGGAAACTGATGGGGAATAAGGTGAAGTCCCAAGATAGGAAAGACTCCCTTATCAGCCTCAACAAAAGTTGAGATCCCTCATCAAGTCCTCGCTAGCTATGAAAACAGAATTGCAGCAGATAGTAAAGACAACTGCAAGGCCTTCTATAGTTATGTATAGAATCTCCATGACAATACTAAGATTTTCTCTGAACTACTGCACAATAGTACCTCCTATACCGAGCCAACAGATATTGCCAATTTACTGGTCGACGGATTCAGCACCAACTTTACCCCTTTCTCCCCCACCAAAGGACCAATCACAATGCCAGTAGATTGTTAGGCACCCAGTATTACTGCTGCAGAGGTTAAAACAGCACTGTCCAAGGCCAAAAATGCAGCTTCTATGGGACCCGAAAATATCCATGGCTGTGTTCTACGTGAACTATAGAGTGAACTGGCACCTTACCTGTGTGCCCTGTTCAATCACAGCCTCACCTCAGCCTTTGTCCCTATTGAATAATGCACTGCTACAGTCATGCCTCTCCACAAAGGAGGAGTGACTACAGGCCCTGGGAACTATCGCCCCATTAGCCTGATGAGTCTGATATGGAAAGCTATGGAATGCATCATCATGGACCTAATAAACAAGGATATAGGGAATCTCCAAACTCTGGATCCCAAACAGTTTGGTTTTATAAAAGGTAGATCATGCCTGCTCAACCTGGTCGACTTCTTTCAATCAGTCATCAGAGCTGTGGATGATGACAAGGTGGTTCATGCAGCCTACCTTGATCTGGCCAAAGCCTTTGATACCATTCCCTACTCAGGAATCATAGAAAAACTCACTAAGCTAGGCATCAACCCCTATTTCACTAGGTGGGTTGCAAACTGGCTCATAGATAGACCCCACAGTGTGAAAGTAGCTGACTACAAGTCAGACTGCCAACCAGTCATGAGAGGAGTCACACAGGGTTCGGTCCTGGGTCCTGTCCTGTTTGGTATCTACTTCTCTGAAGTCCAGGCAAACACAAAGGGACTCTGGCTGACAAAGTTTGCAGACGATTGCAAGTTGGGAGCTATTATTAACTCCCCAAGTGATGTTGACATCCTACAGAAAGGCCTCACTGAGACCAACGACTGGTGTCAGAACCATGGCCTTATGCTCAATGCCAAAAAATGTGTCGTCATCCCCTTTGGGAAAAACCCAGTTCCCATGAATTACCACATCAATGGTAGTCCACTGAACACAGAAGGTGTTATAAAAGATCTGGGAACACAGGTTGAAAAGAACCTCTCCTTTGACCACCACATTGCCACTGTGGTCAGAAAGTCCTTCTATGTGGCACATCTCATTACTAAGGGTTTTGCATCCAGGAAAAAAGAAGTCATTGTCTCCCTCTACACTTCCCTCATTAGGCCAATTATCGAGTACAATGCCCCATTTGGCATGTACCTTACTAGACACCTGCAACAACTGGAGAGGCCACAAAAGTACCTCACAAAGAGAATCCTAGGCCTTAAACACTTGTCCTATATGGACAGACCCAAAAACCTCCAATATTCTCTGTCTCATATCGCCTACTTAGAGGTGATCTCTGCTTGACTTACAAAGCCATGTCTGACCCAGCTCTGTTAGAAATGCTACATCTAAAAAAATCCCAATCTCTCTGCACCACACACTCCAGAGACCTCAACCTCATTACCACAATCAAAAGGACAAGCTGGAGGGACAAGTTCATAACCCAGAGACTACCCATGCTATGGAATAGACTTCCCATATATGTCAAACAGAGCATCTCACTGGCCCTCTTTAACAGAAATCTTGATGAGTGGATGGGAAATAAAAAATTCACCCCAGGGATCACTCCAGTAGTTCTACTCGACAAAGGCACTGGGAAGGTCGGGTGGCATGATGCCAGGGTAATCCTATGGACTAGGCTTGTAAAGGCTCCAGAGAGAGAGAGAGAGAGAGAAAGATATATATATATATATATATATATATATATAGATAGATAGATAGATATCTTAAAGGGATTAAGAGCTAGTGTTGAAAATACATATTAAAGAAATGACTTATCTGCTAGAGAATAATTTGCACCATGTCTAACATGAAAAGCACAAAGAGGTAACTGGGTTAGTGCATTATGGGTAAGGGATAAGCCTGAGAGTTTTTTTGCTTCCCATGAGCTATGATAGTGGCTGAGTCAGTTCCAATATTGGAACCGAACCCACAGGTTGAGGATAGAATGAAAATTGACAACATCAGATATATTTTTTATTTGGACAGATGAGACAAAGTTTTGTATGATTTTGTTGAATATCTACAAAGTTCCACTAAAGCCTTGTCCTTTGATATAAAGTTTTCAAATACAAAGGTAAGTTTTTGGATATAATGGTATGCTTTAAAGATTATTTGATACCAAAATTTTTAAAAAATATGTTCAGGCCACCAAATATCTACATGCATAGAGCATGCATCCAAAATAGATATATATAATGGCTTCATGAAAAGCCAGTAACTGAAGGCAAGTAGGTTAACTACATGGATTATAATTATCAAAGTGATGCATTTGACATGATGGACAATTTTCATGAGAGAGACTATAATGATTTGGTATTAGAAAGAAATATGAAATTTGTCCTTTCAGAAAGAAATACTAGTGGGAAACCTTATATTTTGGATAGGAATGAAATTATTGGTTGTGTTAATAACATACAAACTAGGTAATTTGGCTGTATCATGAAATACAATATAAGAACAATGCAAATAAAATGAAGTTATGTACTTACCATAATGTTCCATCTGTGTTGTCCATTTTCATTCTTCCTCAACTTATGAGTTTGGATCCAATCCCTCAGATCTGACTCAGATATTGAAAAAGCTTGTGGCAACCAGAAAATGATTGAGCTACTCCCTTACCCATAGTGCCCCAACCCCAGTTACTTCAGATTTTGATTGCTAAGGAAAAAAAAGACACACTGCAGTCACAGAGAAAGAGGAGACTATATCTGGGGCTATATTCCAAGGAAGTTGTATACTTATAACATTCTCTCTTCCAGGAGTTTTTAGGGCAGGGGGTTGGTGGGAAGGGAGTTGAGGAAGAATGAAAATGGACAACACAGATGGAATATTATGGTAAGTATATAACATATACTATATATAATTTATCTGATGTTGTCAATTTTCATTCTGTCCTCAACGTATGGGACAGAGTCCCCAGCTAAATAATTCCCCAGGTGGATTCAAGGAAGGATATTCCTGAGCACCATTGAGCCAAATGATGCTGTGCCCCTGGAGACCAACTCCAATTTGTAATGAGCAATCAATGAATTGGAGTAGCCCTAGTTGCTGCTGCACAAATGTCATGCATGGAGACTCTAGCTTGGAAGACTGAGGAAGTAGCCATGGCTCTAGTGGCATGACCTTGTAATGTTTCGATAAGGAAATGTCCAATTTGTTGTATATATAAGAAATACCATCTGTAAGCCATCTGGCTAGAGTAATTTTGATACAAGGTTTCCCTAGTTTCATGTCAGAAAAAGAAACAAATAACTGGTCAGACTTCCTGAACATTTCTGTTCTGTGTAGGTAAAAACATAATTGTCTTTGAACATCCAATAAATGTAATGTAGTCACCTTTGTTAGAAAACCTGGGGAAGAGTACGGACAAATTAATAGGTTGGTTTATATTAGCATCTGAAACCACTTTAGGGAGAAATTAAGTGATAGTTCATAAAGTGACCCTGTCTTTGTGAAAGATCAAGTAAGCCAGCTTTGAAGATAATGCCTTAATCTCTGAAATTCTTCTGGCAGATGTAATAACTACTAGAGAAATTGTTTTCCAATAAAGATAATTGAGGTCACATTTAGCTGCAGGTTCAAAGGGAGATTGAGTAAGTTGCTGCAGTACCAGATTGAGGTCCCATGGGGTAGTAGGGTCCCTAAACGAGGGCCTGAGAAGAAGAGTACCTCACAAGAAGGTTTTGCATAGTCTATGGGAGGCAAGAAAAACACTATCAAACCCTATGTAAAAATTTGATATTGCTGCTAGCTGGGCCTTCACCCTGGAGGAACTAGATCCTTTTTTAAAAAGTAAAGCTAAAAATTCAAGTATACTATGCAAAGAGGCTGAAATAGGTCAATATTATTTTGGCAGGCCCAGTAAACAAATATTTTCCATTTACTGGGGTATAGTTTAAGTGTAGATGGTTTACAAAAAGATAAGAGTATTTACCACACTGGAGAGGAGAGCATAGGTTGTCTGGCTATTAATGGAACTGGAGTAGCCAGCCAGTCAGCCTGAGGTTCAATATGTCTGGATGAGTCATGCCTGTTGGGTGAGACAGAAGGTCTGGAGTTGGATCCATAGTCCATGGTAAGTGGAGTAAGTGAGGCCAAAGGAAGGAAAACCAAATCTTTCAAGGCCAAAAAGGTGCTCTTCAATATGCCAGCTTTCTGCAGGAATTTGGAAAATAGTGGGATTGGTGGGTAGGCATAAAGCAGAACAGAAGGCTAATTGTGAAGTAGAGCATCCTTTGGTGATTCCCCCTGGTGGAGGGATCAGGGCAAAGTAGTTTCTGCATTTGTTGTTTAGAGGAGAAGTAAAAAGATCACACTAAGGCTGGCTCCACTGGCAAAAAAAAATCTCCACCACAGTCATGTTGACAGACCATTCATGAGGTAAAAAAGTGCACCTGCTCGGCTTGTCTGCCATCACTTTGGACTTCCCTGGAATGTGCATCGCAAAGAAAAAGCAGTTGGATGAGATCACCCATTGCCACACTCTGAGTGCTTCTCAACACAGGGGGTAAGATTTTGTCCCTCCTTGTTGGTTGATGTACCAAACAACTGATATGTTGTCCATTTGGACTGCAATCATCCCTGAGGGGAGAGCTTCTTGAGAGGCCTGCAATGCTAACAGCACTGCTCCCATCTCTAGGGTGTTGATATGCAAACTGGCCTCTTCAGGGGACCAAGTGCATTGGACTGTCTTCACCAAGTAATGCCGCCCCACACCCTAACTGGGAAGCGTCCATGGTCACTGTGGCCTTGGGCTGATGGGGAATTAATAGATGGCCTTATAGAACCTGTTCTGATTGGATCCTCTGAGATCTGTCTTGCAAATTTGAGTGATGCATATCAGAGTTGACATAGGTTGATAAAATATGTGGCTAGTATTCATTGTAGGATCCTCATGTAAAACCTGGCTAATGGCACTAGAGTTATTGCCACTGCCATTGATCCTAGATCCTGTAGAACTAAACAGGCAGACACTTTTGTACTGCAAATTATCTTCCTGACATGCGTTCTTAAAGTCAGAACTCTTAATGGAGGCAATTAAGCTATCATTGATTTTATATTGAGCAGTGCTCCTATGAACTCCAAAGTTTGAGTAGGTTCCAAATGAGACTTTTAATAGTTTATGGTTATCCCCAGATGCGAGCATGTCTGGAGAACCTAATATCTTGCCTCTATTACTTGTTGCCTGGTTGGAGCTGTAATGAGCCAGTCATGTAAATATGGAAATACCCACAATCTTTGCAGACTTAAGTGAGATGCTACTACTGCCAATCATTTGTTGGGCACCCTGGGGGCTGTGGTGAAACCAAAGGGCAGAACTCTGAATTGGTAATAACTGGCCCCCAGGCAGAAGAGTAAGTGCATTCTGGACCACCTGTTCATTTTTATGTGATAGTATGCATCCAGAAGTTCTAGCAAGCACATCCAATCATCCTTTCCCAGAAATGGAAGAATGGACTGAACCATGGCTATATGATACTTGATATATCAAATTGATTTATTCAAGTTGCTGAGATCCAATAATGGTCTCCATTCCCTGTTTTCTTTGGCACTAAAAAGAATCTTAAGTACATTTTAGATTCTGTCTGGTCTGGTGGGACCTCTTGAATGACTCTTTTTTTAGCAGATTTTGTATTTGAAGTGCTGTTTGTTCCCTCTGACTGAGTGGAACATTGGGGAATTTCTTTGAAATTGGAGGTGAAAGGGAAAAGGGTATTACTTAGCCTCTGTAAATGATCCTCTGCACCCATGTATCTGTTGGTATCTCTAGCCAGGTTCTCCAGTGCAGGGACAAATAACCCCCAATTGCCTCCAGAGGGGACAATTGGGCCTTTTTTCAGGACCATTAGAGATGTCTCTCAAAAAAGGAATGTCTTTGTCAACCCTGCCATGAGGATGGCATCTACCATTGGACTTCCCCCCTCTACCCCTGGAGGAACCTCTTCCATATACATCCTGGAAATGACCCTGGGACTTTTTGAACCACATTCTCCCAGCAGCTCATTGATTCCTGGAGAAGGGTCTTTAAGGTATGGAAAAATGTATGCCCATGGCAGACAGGGTCTTTCCATCCTTTTCACACCTGGATAAAGTGTCCTTAACTTTGGGGCCAAACAAAGACATTCCATCAAAAGGGGAATTGATGAATGAAGACTTGAAGAGCTCCACAAAATCACATAAGTGCATCCAGGCATGCCTGCTTATGGAAATGCCTGGACCTGCTGCCGTTGAGGTTCCTTCAGCCGCATGCAAAACTAACCTCATAGAGGAATTGTAAATTGTTTGCAGGGTAGACAGTTGAGATGTGATAGATGCCTGTACCTCATTAGAAACAGCTCCTGAAAGGGTATCAGAGAGTTCCTTAATTAGGTCTCTCTGTAACCTGGTGAAATATGACACATAGTTCAGAGACCACAAGACGAAGGTCGCTGAAGCATAGACACACTTCCCAAATCTGTCTATTGTTTCAGACTCCTTGCTCGGTGGATGGACAGTGGAACTTGATTCAGATAGTTCCTTCTTAGTGGCTGCCACCACAACCATGGCATCAACACATACACCTTTTGTCCAAAACTGTCTATCTTCTGGTGTCATCAAAACTTTGTCTGGTCTCCGGGGAATTGGCTCAGTAGTGTCCAGGGCCTTCCATGCCCACTAAGACACCAAATCTATGAGGTCATTGGTGGGCAGAGTCACCAAGGAGATAGACAGCCAAGTACTGAACACCTCCAGGAATGCAGACTCTTCAGATAAAGGGTTTCTGGCCTTCCAGCCACCTCTCTGTTCAGGAGTTCAAGGACATCTCCAAACTGGTCATCTTCAGGAGGTAGCAAGAAAAAAAGCAAACTCCACAGCGTTGTACAAACCTTTTAATAAAATAACAAAGCTTTCAGACAAATAAGTCATTCTTCAGTGTTGATAAAATTCATAGTAAATACTGACATCTTTTACATTAAAAGACTCAGAACACGACACAGCCCTAACCTATCAAAAACTAATAATCAATTTATCAAAGATTCTAAAGGATTTTTAAAGAAATATGTCAGATTCTGAAAACATATATATATACACACCGCATAACTTGCTACAGTTATACAAAGCTAAAGTTCATGTAAAAGTTCTTACTATTTAGTGAACTTACTGCTGCTTTCTTTTCAGTTAAAAAATGTCTCATTTTAAAAACTTGTATTTACACCACATAACTTACTATAGGAGTTTTTACTAATTAGTGAACTTGCAGCTGCTTTCTTTTCAGTATGGGTTTTAGTGTGACCTGTTTATTCAAACCAGGGTAGGAATCTGCTTGTAATTGGATAATCCACTCATATTCTTAAGTGTCTAATTTATTAATCAAATCACCATGTCTAACATTGGAAGTTAGGGTATCTATCACACAAAGCAAAAAATAATGTGATTCATCAGTTGGGCTAAGAAGTTAGTAATCACTTTCCTCCGTATCTCTGACTTATGTTCTTTGATCCTATCTCATAACCTCCTTGGAGATTTACCAACATAAAAACAGGAACATTGTTGGCATAATGCCAAATAAATTACATATGTAGTATTACATGTAGCTGTACATAAAAAAATTAAACCTTCTGCCATTCAATGGATTTACAAATTCAGTTAACGTAATTATACTGACACATCATATACAATTATAAGAGGGATAGGTACCTTTTTATTATAAGCAATAGAACCTGCCCTATTTAAAGTAAAATCCTTGTAGCATAAACATTTTTTTAAACTACTACAGTTCCTATAAGTGAAACATGGTTTGTTGGGGAGCCACTTTTCATGGCCAGGTATAGTTTTCACTATATGCCAATTATTCCTGATGACTTCTTCCACAGATTTACTTATTCTACTACAGGTCGTTAAATATCTCAAGGTGTTATCAGATGGAGGATGAATAGTAGTCACATCATCTTGGTTGGAAAAATATGGCCTGGCCTTTCCTCCTCTCATAGATACCACTTCACTTCTACTGACAGGGTAGCCTCACTTCCAAGTGCCCTCCAGATCCAAAGGAACCAAAGAGCTCAGAGGGAGCTTTGGATCTGAGAACAGAGAGAGATCTGATGCAGATGGACCTGGACAGCTCAGATCCAAAAACTCCAAATTCTAGCACATTGTTGGAGGAGGAACTTGCAAAGGTGGTGTAATGGAAGGTCAGTTCTCCTGATCCAAAGGGGTAGGAGCCAACAGGATCCTTGACATACTCTGTGCCGAGAGAATTTTCCATACTAACTTCCCCATGTCTTCTTCCATAAGGCTCCTGGAAGAGTGAGTGGACACAATAGATGGGGATTTTGGTCTCCCCAAAAATGGAGAAGGGATCTTAGAGTGGACCGTGTCCACCGATGTAGAATATCTGGTTCTCGGAAGAAGGGAAATGCTGGGTATTGAATCCATAGTCTTCAGTGTTGGATCCAAAAAATACTCTGGTCAGAAGTTTCTTTAGTCACTTTAGGTTTTGGATCCAATGTTGGGGATGGATCCGAGAGGTCTTTCTTTTTCAATTTAGGATCCAAGGTTGATGTCAGATCTGATGAACTAAGTTTTTGTCTTTTTAGGATCCGAGGAAGTTATTAGATCTGATAAAGGTCTCTTCTTTGATTTGTCAGAATGTTTAGACAAAGTTGAAGAAGTTCTTGGTAAAGGGGAAGCTCCAGATAATGTCTCAGTAAAAGAAGAAAGACATAATCTCCTCAAAAATATGCTTATTTTTATGTTCAACCAGGACTCTTGGGTTAAAATCATGACAGATAGCATAGTTTTCTTGCAAGTAGAGTTGACCCAAACAGTACACGCAAAGTGTGTGGGCATCCAAAAACAAAATTTTGTGACCACATTTTGCACATTCTTTAAATGCAGCTGGGCTTTTATCTTTGTCAGCCATAGTTAGTTTAATGCTATGTCATATGATATAGCACTAAAAGTTAAAAAGAAAAAAAGGCACTCTACTAGAAGGCTAAGTAAGAACTTTTTTTGTATATTAAAGAGAAAAGGAAGAAAAAAGATGAAATATCAACAATGGTATTTAAGAACTACAGTAAATGTCACCAACAGAGAAATATAATAACTATAGTATAGAGAAGTACACATGTATGATTAGGAAGGGATAAGGACGTACTAACAATAGCAGAAAATCAGCTAGATTTTAGAGGAATAAGATATCTAGACATTTAGAAGAAAAATGTGAAAAAAGGTTATAATGGAATGAAAGCTCGAAGGAAGCTGGCACTATGTCTTTCACTTTCAAGTGACAAAACAGATCTGGAAACAGAAATTATGTTACAAAGAGCTTACCAAAGATAAAAAGAAATTAAGTGGCACAAAGCCCTGTTATAACTGCCATTTTTGTAAACATATTTATAATAAGGCTTGTAAGTTCATCTATCCTATTAATAGGAAAAAAGTATTTTTAAGGCATCAGCAATGTGCAATGCAGAAAATACATTGTATATTGCTAATTGCAATAAATACGTTTTTATATAGGTGAGACTAATAATAAGTTGAAAGATAGGATATGTTCTTATTTGTCAGAGACAAAAAGAAGAATAGAAACAAATTCTTTGTTTAAACATATTGATTCTAAAGAAGAAGGCTATAGATTTAAATTTTGAGTAGTGCAAGCAATACATAAAAGTGAATGTGCCGGTCACTTTGAGTTAGCAGAATATAAGTGGATCCATTTTTTCAGAGCAGATTGTAACCCTGGTCTTAATGCAGTCAATAGTGTGAAGGCAGTTTTAAAGATGAAACAAATGATGTTTTAATTATCTGGCCATAATGAATTTTATGTATTTTTATGTATTCTTATTTACTTTGCATATGTATTTAGAATGTTTGTGTATTTAAATATTTAATTGTAAAATTGGATATAGGGACTGGTCTTTTATATACTCATTTACATATACATTGTGAGTTCAGAATTTGCTTTCTTGATGCACTGAGGAAGAATCTTTGTACTTGAAAGCTTTGCTATTTTTTTCTTATTAAATCAAGAGTATTAGTGGTATGTGTCCCCAGGTTCTTGTTTTGGACATTTATATTATATTCACATTATTCTGTATATTACCTATTTCATTGTAAATTAATCTGTGTTTTATTCTGTCAATTTAATTTCTAAAAGTCTTTTAAGTTTCTCATATCATGGTGGGAATGGACCCCTGTTGTTTTAGTCTTAGACATCAGCCAAGAGTGGTCTTCTCAATACCTAGAATGTGACCAAAATTTCCTCCTGTAATTCATATAAGGTTACATGTATTAGCAACATATCTATGCACTGCTATAAATTCATTTTCTTAGACCCATTTCTCGTACTACTATTGGAACTGCCTAAGCATCTTTCTTCTGCATTGGTCTGGTTTCTGCCTACAGACCCTAATACTTTAGGGCTCTGTGTCTCTCTTTATGTAAGACACTGTAATCTGTACATAAGACATTCCCACTTGATGACACCAAAATGTTTCTGCTAAACTAAATAAAGATATCATCTTAGACTTCTTTTTCTCGTGTTTTAAAACTTTTGCTATGTTTCTATCTAATGAGATCAAGAGATATGTATGCAGTTTCATGATTGCATGCATGTAAAAAATTTCAGGGTGGCCCACATCTCCTTCAGAGCAAGGAACACATAATTTTGATATACATTGATTTTTATATATCATTTGTTAAGCATAAAATATTTTTTCTCTTTTTGTGTACAACTTACCTAATAATTTTTGAGTTCAGTCAATTACCCAAAAACTGTAATTTAGAACAGGAAGAGCAAATTGATTTATAGCTTGAAGCTTACTCCTATATGTCAAGGCAGTTTTCAATATAAGTTTTAGTTTTTTGAAGTATTCCTTACTAAACTTTATTCACATTTATGTTTTATGTGTTGATCCTTCATCCATTCCCAAATATTTATACACTTCCACCTATTCAAATTATTTTATATCACATTCCTGTCGCAGGTTGACATTTTCTTGGTACTGCTGCTTTCCTGTTGTAAGTTCTGCTTTTGCACTTTTATCAAGACCAAATGTCATTCTTATATCATCTGAGAAAGTTTTAACCATTTGTAGTTGAGCTTTTAACTCTTTATCTGATGAATTATACAGTTTCAAGTCATCCACAAAAAGCAGATGAGAAATCTTTAAATGAGGTTGTTTTCTTCGTGCCAAATTTTAACCATGGCCTAATCTGTTAAATAAACAGCTTAATGGGTTAAAGGAAAGACTAAACAGCACCAATGACAAAGAATCAGCATGGAAAATCATCCTTTGAATTTTTATCTCTGGGATACTAACTTGCCCCCCATGGTTCAATTTGCAAACTGGTTTGCCACTGTTTCATGATCACTTTAATGTAATTGACTAAAGTAAGATAAATTCTCTACATCTTTGAGCACTTTTTTATCTATGCATGCTGAATGCTGTCAAATGTGTTTTTTTTTCTTGTAATCTATCCATGCCATTCTATAATTCTTCCCCTTTTTACATTTTTCTATTATGGTTTTATTTTGCAATAAATGACCCTTTGGTCCATATGAATTTCTTTTGTTACCTTTTTTTTTTCTAATCCCATAATTGAGTTATTTTTTTCCTAGATGACTATAAACTCTGTCTGTATCAGCTCCAGTATATAGCTTGTATGTTGTCAGAAGGCAAGTTATTGGTCTATAGTTCTTAAAATGGCTTAGAGATTCACACTTAAGGAAAAGTATTGTTTTTCCAGTTTTTAATCAGGATGTTGTCTGTTAGGGATGCACATATAAGTATTTCTTACTCGAGGATAAATCTTTGTGTAGAGAGGTTAATGCTTTTACCCAGAAGTTAATTACTGCATCTAGGTCTGTGGCTTTCAATTTAGGATCTTTTTTTTTTTAAACAAGAAACAGCTTTATTAAACCATCACTTATGAAATAAGCAATCATACATTTATATAAATGAAAACCAACCACACTGACATAATTCTAGTTGAGAGCATTTTACATCACAAACCATGCTGACGCACTCCCAGTTGCAAACATTATACATCACTTATAATCTACCCAATTATTTTCATTCAAACATTACATAGCTCATTTAAGTCCTGTTGTCTTTTTAACCTCATTCATCCCCTGTAAGTATTGTTCCCACAATTCCCATTTTTCCAATATAGTTTGCTACTACATTTTTATAAATATCTCAATTCCAGTTGTTTTATTGCTGTTACTATATTCACTACTTCCAATATAGTTGGTTTCGATTTTGATTTCCATTTTCTAGTAATTGCTTTTTTGGCAACCATCATAATTAGACACAGCAAACCCCTACCATTTCTAGGCAATTCTGATTCTGTATCATAGCTCAGAAAAATCATCTCCCTACACCAGTCCGCCCACCCAGAATCTCCAACAGTGCATCCTGCAGGGAATCCTTAAAGTTTACCAACCCACTGCATTCCCAGAAAAAAATGTTCCCAAGTATCTATTTCTTCCATGTCACACCTCTAATATTTGCTGTCTACCTGATGACAAAATCTCTGGACTCTACTTGGAGTATAAAAATATCTTTGTAAACATTTCCAAGTAAAAATCCTAAATCTTCTAGATTTTGTTGCATATTTGGGAGACATATCTATATTCTCCCATAGTTTCTTTTTGAATTACTTATCCAGTCTCTCTTCCCAATCCTTTCTAAACTCCTCTGATTGATATTTTCCTAATTTTGTCTCAATTTCCCTGTCCGTTTCTTCATCCCATTTCATATCCTCTACATTAGAGTTCATTACTGTTTCTTTTAGTTCTTCTAACTATACTGCATCATTGTTATGTTCAACAGTGTATTCGTAAATATCTCTACAAAATTTGCTTCTTTCTTTCTTTTTTTATGGTGTTTCAATTCCTTTCATTTTGCTTCCCAGTTCTGTATAAAATCTTTTTGACCCACCCATAAATTAATAATGTTGTTCTTTTCCTTTATATTTTATTTATCTGCATACTTTCTAAGTTCTTTTCTGCCTGTGTTGATATTTTAGTTTATTATTGACAGCAGCATATGGTAAATATTCAGCTGTTTTAAAACTGCACATTTCTTCTATCATGTCTAACTTTCTAAGTATTTTTCATGATCTGTTCACTTTTCAACATTTTTCTAACAGTGATACTGTCTTAATTGCTTCATAATTTTCTCTATTCCATGCTTTCATGGTGGCATTTTACTTGTTCCCTTTCTTTCCTTTTTTACTTTATGTTTTGTGGTAACACTTTATCCATTATTAGTTTAGCTGCATCGTAATGTATTCTGTTTAATTTTGTCATATCTCTGGGTGCTCTGGTTTCCTCCCACATTTTAAAGAGATGCAGTAGGTGGATTGAACACTCTAAATTGGCCATAGGTGAGTGTGTGTGTGTGCATGTGAGTAGTGCGAATGAACTACCATGGCAGGGCTAGCCATCCAGCGATGTCAACCTCGGATCAAGATGATTGTCACTGCAGAAGTGACACCCCGACCTCATGTGCAAAAATGGGAAAAGGGGTCGAGGATGGATGGATGGAGTCACAAACTGAAAGAGTTCCTTGAACTAGCTAACCCAGCTTTTAACAAGCAAACTAGAAGGTTCATCAGCTTCTCATCTCTAAGACTCTTACTAGATCTGGTCAACATCCTTCAGTCAATAACCTGGTTTGCCTCTCCCATGTGTAATCTACCTAGTTCACAGTAAGATCAGTGTTCAGCCTCAGTAATCTCATCTATATTTGAACATTTATGATGGCAGAAGTGAAATTCCAAGTTTTCCTCCTTTGCCAGTGGATATGGATCTGTAAGATGTCTACTATTGTGTTCCAGTTTTCAAACCACACAGATGGGTAATCGGGTTTTAGGTTGCAGGGTAGCTTTATCCTGTGTTTTCAACATCCATTTAAAACCTACCATTCTGCTTAGGTGAAAGGCTGTTCACATTTATATTTCTCTGAATGGCTGTCTGATCAATGTACAGTTGAAATACTCATTTGACATTGTTCAGTTCCATGGTTATATCACCTGGGCCTTAAAGTCAGCAAATAGAGTCAGATATGGGCACCCTTGCCAGAAAGTGCTTTCAAGACGTAGTGAGATCTGTCTGAGTAGCTTGTTGTGTCTTTTTCTGAACTTGTGACCTTAATTTTTTTTTTGTAGCCGTACAATCTATGCTGATGGCCTTTCCTTTCTGAACATTTTAGGTAACATTTCTGTAATCAATAAAATGGATTAGAATTCCAGACTACACATGAGGAAACTTAAGCATTATTTGAACAGTTTGTGAAACCAGTCAGAGTATTACCTGGATTGGAAGCTTCACCTTGATTCCCAACTAAGTCGTTGAACTTCTGTTGTGAATTCTAATGGCTCAGATGAGGATCAGCAGAACCTTTTGTACCTTCTTCTAATACAGAATTTGATAAGATAAGTATCAGATGTTGTGAGGTGTGCAAGCCCAGCATACTGGACAGTTCAGCACACTGGCCCCATTACATATCCTATTTCCCATTAAAAATGTATATGTTCAAGTCACTTTTGCCATAAAGAACTTTTTCATAGATTAGTACTAGGCTAACTGCCCTTGCGAGCCATTTTTAAGCCTAGCCAATTATCCACTGTGAGATTCAAACCCTGTACCTTGTGTTTGTAAGGCAAACACCTTAACCGTTAGGCCACCCTCCCGGTATCAATAAAGATGTTCTTCAGATGGTAATGGACAACATCACTGTTCTTTACAGATTTGAGGGATCTAAAGCCTCCCTCAAACACAGAGTAATTAATTGCTGTGAAGTTAGTAATGACTCAAAATGTCCAATCAGCTCACTTAGTCAGAGCAACTTGCAATAAACAAATTCAAGTTTATGGCGATATACAATTTTCAGAAAATAGAATCGTATAACTTTATGATGTTTCTCTGTACCCCTAAATACCTGAGGCCAGCCACAACAGAGACAGAGGTTGGCTGGCAATACTGTCAAGCAGGTAAACACAAGGCTAAAAACTGCTTGGATAGATGACTCCTTTGTAGAACATTGCTGATCTTTACACCTTTGGATGGGCAAGTGACAGTGGTGTCACTGCAACAGGAAGAGATGAAGGGATCTCCAGATCTCACAGTGGTGAACTTGGGAAACACAGATTACTTTCCTAGGTGATAAGCATTTCCCTGAACTCATAAAACAGAGATGCATATTCCTATCTTGACCTTTTATACATTTAGGATTTAATAGCAGACCATTTTTTCATTATGCCCCATCTTCTAAAATCTAGTACTTTCTACACTGACAATTTTAAGTAGAAATTCATGCGGTTAGGAATATACATTTTTGCAAATTACTCTGCTTGGAGTTGTGACTTAGGTTTAAGTGAACTTGGATATTTTAATTCTCATATACACAGACAAGTGCCTTTGTAAGCTACTGTTTTATTGTAGATATTAACACACATTGAACCCCTTTCCCTGTGTCTTCTTACCTCTATTATTAAGGTTGGCTCATTGTTTCTAAAGATTTTCATCTTGGTGGCTTTTACAATCTGTTTCCTGCTCTTAAATCATTTGACTTTCATTTGTTAGTTTAGCTTGAGCAATCACCTCACTTCTTTTGGGGTACATTGACTTACTTCTGTGATATGTAAACATGTTTTCTTCAATTTTAAAACCACAATCTATTTGTTCTGGTATACTTTCAATGACTGTGGGTAGGGTATTATTATTATAATTATTATTGTTACTGTTCTTCTCATCGTTGTTGTCATTGTTTTTTCCCACCTGCAAATAAGACACATTTCCATTGCTAAGTATCGAACTGGCTCTTTTATTACCTACTAAAGTATGTATTTCATTTGGAGCTTAAATCTGCTTGGACAGATTCTACCTGGTATGCTATTATTTGTTTTGTAGTTGCTGTCAGTTGTAATTGCCCCTGTACACTTGGTCTCTTTTAGCCTGGCCTCACATGCTGTTACTTGCTGACCTTGCTTCTCTGTTCTATTATCTTTGCCATGTGGTATAGCTAAAATCAACAGACCAATCACTTGTCTGGATAACATAAAAAGGCAGCATCTTGAAAATTTAGCACCACAAAGTTGAGCTGTAAGATATGTTTTAAAATATATATTTTTTTTGGCATGCATTGGATGTGTTTGTGAGAAGGCAGGGGTGAAGATGGGCCCCAGTGAAAGAGTCTGAGAACTATGCTGTATGTGGTTCATGATGGCCTAATGTATTTCTGGGTGTCTGAATGATGTCAGGCATTCATTTATGAAAGGGTGAACTACTTTCAAATGCCTGCATAAAGGATACTGCTATTTGGGGTACAGTGACTATGGGGGTCCATAAACAACCTCAATAATTGTAGTAGCAGTATTATGTTCTTTAAGGATACACTGCAGTAACCCACTCCGCGTATAGGATTTGCTGTGATGTGAAAAGGAAATGGTACAAAATTGCATTCAACATTTTAAAGAGTGAAAAAAACAATTCCATAGTAAGCATCTGAAGATGCATGGGGTCTTTTAGAACACAGCAGTAGATGACAGAACATGAACATAGGGAATGATGTAGTTACCTTTGGCAGCCACTGATTTCATGTCATATACACTGATGAGCATTATCCTGTTAGCTTTTTAGTTGAAGTTGCCTGTAAATTGTAATTAAGTGTGTTATATTTTGGCCATTTGTTCGATATTATGAGGGGTAGTGTTCCACATACTTGAGAAGGAAGATTGTGAGCTATGAATATAACCCCTGCCATGGCTATCTATCTATCTCTCTATTACATCTATCTCTCTCTCTCTCTCTATACATATATATATATATATATATATATATATATATATATATATATATATATATATATTAAAATATATATATATATATATATATATATATATATATATATATATATATATATATATATATATATATATATATATATATATATATACAGAGAGAAAGAGAGAGAGAGAGAGAGAGAGATGTATGTCCATCGCTGTATATATATATAGTATACTCTCTATATATACAGTATATTGTGTATACATATATATCTATCTATCTATCTCTCTCTCTCTCTCTATATATATATATATATATATATATATATATATATATATATACATATATATATGGGTCTAGAACTATTCACTGAAAGCACATTTCACTGAAAATCAAATGAATGTGCACAAATCACTGAAAGCACAATTCACTGAAAACACAATTCACTGAAACACATTTCACTGAAAGTTATATATGTCCTTTTTCCAACTGTGGTGAGACCCTGGAGTTAGAATATATAGTAAGGGGGGGTGTGGGGGCACCACCACCCCACATTCGGGGGTGCGGGGGGCATAGCCCCCCCCACATAGTTTGGATATTTATCAAGTTTAGAAAAGAAAAATGTATTGAAATTGCAAGTATCCATGTGTATGGCTCAAAATATTTAAAATAGGTGGGGGGCTATGCCACCCACACCCCCCAATGTGGGGGTAGTGCCCCCACACCCAACTTACTATATATTCTAACTCCAGTATTGCACTACAGTGAGGAAAAGGCCATATATAACTTTCAGTGAAATGTGTATCAGTGAACTGCATTTTCACTGAATTGTGCACAGTCAAATGTGTTTCAGTGAAATGTGCTTTCAGTGAATAGACCCATATATATATATATATATATATATATATATATATATATATATATATATAGATATGGATCTACCTGAGATGGTAGACAGGCCAAATGATCGAAACTCATTTGGTCGACAGTTCATTTGGTCGACAAGCATGTTATGTGGGGGGCTTCACCCCCCACACCCCCCAATGTGGGGGACTGTGCCCCCCACACCTCCCTAACTATATATATCAACTCCAGGGTCGCACAATATTGGGGAGGAGGACAAATCTGCCTGTCGACCAAATGAACTATCGACCAACTGAGTTTCGATCATATGGCCTGTCGACCATCTCAGGTAGACCCATATATATATATATACATTTGTAAAATTATACACACATATATGTGTGTATGATTACGCATATATGTATATATAAATAAAAATTGTGTTTTGGCAGGGAAAGGTTATGTTTCACTCTTTCTTGGCTGTGGTCTTCAGGGTAGTTATGATTAGATATTGATTGTGGGCTAAGATGTCAGTGTACATTAGTGTGTTGTCAACTACTCTAGATACTCTGGGTGCCATTTGTTTTGAATTCAGTCCTTTGATAGAAGATTGAGTTGCTGGCAGTTTTGGTAGTGGGGCTTCCGAGCTGTGCATTGTTTCTGGTTATACAGTTACTTGTGAAAACTGTTAGGCGGAATAGGAAAGAAAGGGAGGGAAGTTTGGGGTTTTCTATGTGGTAACTGTGTTTTTTCATTTTATTTCAGTACAGGATGATGGATACCAATGCTATCAGGAATCATTGGGTAAGTATCATAGCACAGGCATAGGCATTATTTCATAAGTTGCTAGTTCCAGATGTGTTGATGTTGACTTTAACAGCTCCTGTAGCAACAACTGAGTCACAGGCTGAAGGGGACTGTGTTTAGAGAAGTCAGAAGAAGAGGAAAGCTGACAGAGCAGAGGTTGGTCAGGATACAGCTAGAGGAATGCAGTTGAGATGACATCCAAAGGTGTCATCTGAGCCAGAGGTCCAGTTCCACAGCTATCTGTAGATAATTCTGTGGTTGTTTTGGATGATGGCAGGTGGGATTTGACTACAGCTTCAGAAGGCAGGTTGGTAGGGTTTTTGTAGGATTTAAGTGCTACTGATAGATTACAGTTATGAGAATCGTTAGGTGTAGGGGAGAACAGTCAGCATTGTGAGGATAATGCTGTAATTGGTCCTTTGGTTGACCCACAAAAGGGTAGGCTAGGGGAAAGGCTGGCAGTTTTAGATTGGGTTGCTTCAGGAATGAACTCATTGGGATTGGTCAATTCATCTGGTCCAGCTTTAGATCTGGATGTTATGACTGGTCAAATTTTGTCAGCGGCAGGGTTAATTTTATATCTCATGCCACATATTCCATTAACAATAAAGGAGAAGATCTGTTGTGGAGAATATATGGGCATATTTGAGTTGATTGATGTGGATGGGGAGCAAAGATTAATGGAAGTAGAGTCAGTAAGAGTTAAGGACTTTGCTGCATCATTGGCGACACTGAGGAAGAAGGTTAGGCAGGTTTAGTGCAAGAACTTGCGACAATTGGGTCCTTGATTTTGTACATAAGATGGCTGTAAACTTGCAGAAAGATGTTGTGCAAGCATTGCTATTGTTGGCTTATTTCCTTATGATTAGAGAGGCCTGATATTGCATGGGGTAATGCTTGGTTATGGCATGACCAGTGTTTTAGGAAACTCAAGGCAGTTGATATGTCCATTAAGTTGAAGTCTTGCCACACAGACACATGGCTTGGCACTATGGTGGATAGGATAGGGAGTCAAGTATGTAGTAGTAGTATGTGCTGTTCCAGGGGAAAGTGTGCAGAAAAATGGTATTTTCTGAGCTTTCAGAGCAGGTAAATGTACCTTGTCTTATTGCCATTTTGCTTATTGCTGTTCCATATGTAGGGGATCTCATGTGGCATTGTTATGCTGGAGGAAGTACAATACTGTAGCTGGCAAACAGCAGCATAACATCTTAGTTCTAAAGGCAGGGGATATTGTCATGGCACAAGAGGTCAGCTGGCTTTTTGGGGAGTTTCATGGACACCAGTGGTTGCATTCCCCTATTAAGGTGGATGTGCTTTGAGACCTGTTGACAGTGTACCATGATCGGCAAGTTGCAGGCAAGATAATTTATGGTTTTGGTTTGGGTTTTTGTATCTGTTCAGGAGGTTGGGTAATGAGGTGATTCCTGCTAATTTAAAATCAGTCACAGGCATGTTAGATGTGTCTGTTGAGCTGATTGTTAAGGAATTTGAAGCAGGTAGAGTTTTGGGCCCTTTTATGAAGCCATTTGTCTTTTCCCCAAGGGTACTGTAGATCTATTAATGATCACATTGAAATGATGGATGCTAGGGTTCAGTATGGATCACTGGATAATGCAGATGACATCATTAAAGATTTTAAGGACCCCTGGTTGGTTAAGTTGGACATTGAGGTAGTCTTCCATTTGTGAAGCCAGTTGGCATTTGTTGTGTATGTTCTTGGCTGTCAAGTTTTACTTCGATAAGGTGATGCCCAAGCATTGTCTATTGCTTGTGTGACATTTGAGAAGTTTAGCTCAGTAATGCTCCTTATTTGGAAACAAAGTTTCTCCAGGCAATAAACTGTGCATTATTTGGATGATTTTTTTTTGCTGGTAGGGGAGGGGGAGCAGGATGCAGCCATAACAATGTGAACTTGTGTCAGCTTGTGTAAGGGGTTAAGTGTGCTAAGTGGCTAACAAAGCTGAAGGACCTAGTAAAAGATTTAGGTTTTTAGGTTTGAAAGTAGATGTGAAGTGAAGTTTGGTTTGTTTGCCAGATGACAAGGTTTTGAAACTGAAGGAGTAATTGTTGGCCTTTGACAGGAAGGATGAGGTGAGGGTTAAGGAGGTTATGGAGTTGTTGGGCTTGCTTAATTTTGCATGTAGGCCAGTGAGACCAGGCAGGGCGTTTAACTTATTTCTGGTGAATTTGCTAGGATAGAAGCATCACTGGGTTAGGGTGAATAACAACAGGGGAAGCAGGATATTCATGTGTGGTTGTTGTTTTTAGAAGAGATTAATAGCGTTTCTTTTTGTCAGAAATAGTGGGTATCAGCTGATGAAGTGTAATCATATACTAATGCAATGGGGGTACTAGTATGGCAGGGTTTTTTCAGATGCAGTGGTTTTCATTGCAGTGACTGACTGAAGGCCTGCAGATTGGAAGATGGACATGTCGTTTTTAGAGTTGATGCCAATTTGGACAGAAGTGATTAACTGGCAGGAGGAATTTTAAGGATAGGATAGTGTTTTTTTTCATTAAGATAATGAAGCAGTTGCACAGGTTTCAGTGAGGAATTCAGCTACATATCATTTGGTTCAGTTGATTTGCTCAGATTATTATTATTGAGCTTAAGGATCAATCTACTGTTTTCAGCTCAGCATATGCGAGGTAAGTTGAACATAGCAGCCGATGGTCTGTCTCATTTTCAGTTCAACAAGTTTTGTTGAATGGTACCAAAGGCAAAGCACGTAGCTGTGCAAGTTCCAGAGCAGGTTTGGTACATTGGCAGGTTTTAGTAAGCTGGTTAGCCACTCAGTCTTAGTCCAAGGCTATGAGGACATCTTACAGTGCAGCAGTTTCAGCATTTATGGCATTAAGGCAGCAGCTACCTATAAAACATCATTTTTTTCCGAACACAAGAAGAATATTATTCTTGGTCATTCTTTTGTGTACTTGCAGAGAAGCATGCAGAGATCTGACCTCATGGCACCATGTTAGGTTTCAGTTCATTAAAATAGGACATGGTTTGGTGTGGCTATAGACAAATGCTTTGGAGGCAGTTGTTAGGTAAATAACTTCACTGCATTTGGAGAAAAGTAATATTAAAGTAGTTCTGATTAATTTACAGGATAATTATTTGGGTTTGATGCTGAAAAGAAGGTTGTTAGGACATATGGTGCATGATTTTGTGGTTCTGAGGCCGAGGTTTTCAAAGGTAGTGTTTGTTTGGTTGGAAATTGTGCCCAGACTAGTTGGGGAACCAGCTAAATGCTTTAAGGCATTGGAAGTCATTTGTCATTTCCTTAATCATAGAGTAGCAAGAGCAGTTAGTTCATTGACTATTAATGTATTATCTCATGAGGAATTACTGGATATGGATCCATAATGGTATTGGGAGGACAAGGTACATTTGAGTATGGTTGGACTTGATTTATTTAACTTGAATATTTTGTTGGAATTGCAGGAGTGATACAGTTGTAATTGAGTTAGGCTGAAGGAGAAGGAAAAGGGGGGAACAGCCTGTAGCCAGGCTGGTGGGTGGTGGTAGAGGGATCTGGTGTTCTCAGTTAGGGACTTTCACCCACATTTCTTTATGGTTGTTTAGAATGCAGATGTTACTGGGTGGTAGCACACTGCTCTTGTTGACATTAGTTTTAGTGAACTGATTGGGCTTACTCTGCTGGTTCTGCAAGGTTTGGTGGTGAGCAGGTTACACTGTCACTATAGCTTTGTCTTACATGCTGTTAATTTATGTGATAATTAAAATGTTTAAATATGTTCAAATGCTGCTGCTAATTGTAAATAAATGGTCACTCTAGCTATGTAGTTTGGTTTGTTGTATTGGCAGAGATATATGTACACATTTAGTTTGAAAGCAGATTATTTGAACATATGCACTTTAGGTGTTAAGCTAGGCAGTGGAAAGGTGAAAGGGTATGAAGTTTGGATAAGGGATGTAAGGTAATTAATGAAATTAAGCTGCGTGTAAGTTTGGGGGGCTGTACATAAGGTCTGCTTGAAGGATTATTTGGTCTCTTTGGTGTAGGTGTTTGAATCCACCCAGCCCTTCCACCCATTTTGGTTAAGTGATGTGGGTAGGATAGGTTAATGGGCAGTGGTAGAGGGTCTGGTGTTCTTAGTAATTGTCAATAAATGGTCACACTGGCTATGTGGTTTGGCTTATTGTCTCAGGCAGAGGGATATGTACAATAAGAACCACAAAATGTTTTTGCAGATGATAAACCATCAGGGTTTAGTTTCTGATAAAGTATTGTGTTTACTAGAGTCCAAAGTTCATTGTCAAAGTAAAATGGAGGGTCAGGGAGGTAAATTAGTAGCAGAGGTTAAATGCAAGTATGTTATATTTCCTTCTGCAAATATTTCTCTTCCTGACAGATTCTGACACTATTAGCAGTTATCTAATGTTGAGCTGGTGATAAAAATCAACACTTTTTGCTTCTTATTGCAACCAAAAGTAAAAGGGAAGAGTAATACACCTGAGGTTTTTTAACCAGTAGGATAAATGCAACTGAGGTAAGCAGATTAACCTTCTAAGAAACAAGCAATATGTAAAATATACATTAAATCTGAAATGACTTGACAGCCCATTAAATGGCATTCCATTTTGAGCCGTCTGAAGCAGTTAAGTTTTATCCCGACATACCTGTAGGAGTTAAAGTTAAATGAGGCTGAACACACAAGATGTGATGATAAATGGGAACAGTGTACCAGAAAGTTGTATAAGTATGAACATGTGCGCTGGCATTTAAATCTCTTTGGAAGACTATGTCTAAGGACAGGAAAGATATGTGCTGTGCTGATTCTTGTAAATGCATAGTTAAGGAAAGTAGTTTTGTGGATGGTATGTCATACAAAGCAGGATTAGTGGGAGTTCTAGGAGGTGAAAAGACTAACCATAGTGAGAAACACATTGTTTGATCATATTTTAATGTGGATGTCCTTGTGGGACAAGAGTTATGCATCGAGTGAAGGACATGACAGGGTACAGAAGGAATTATGCATAGAATTCTGAGAGCTGTGACTGAGTGGTAAACTCAATACAGGTGTTGGATTGAAAGTAGCTACATAACACCATAGAGAAAGCCTGACAGCAGGTTGGATAGAATCATGTTTACTTAGTCACTATAGAAGCCCTTCAAGGAATACAAAGAATGCAAATCTTATTATCCTTTATATATTTTTCACTTTTTGATTAATGTCCCTGTCGTATTCCAGTATATGCCACATCTTGGTGACTATGGTCATGTCCTCCCCTAAAGCAGAAAGGAGAGAGGGACACTCTGGTATAGCATCACACTAGTAGCACAGGACTGTTACAATCTGGCCTCCTTTGGACCACTTCTCTGCTATAGTATACAATGGAATCAGTGAGTTTATTGCATGTACTACTAGGGTCTATATTACATCAATGAACGCTTAAACAAGTAAACGCTGATTGATCGACCTTATTTTAGTGAAAGTTAAAAATATCGAAGCAACAGAAACTCAATTTTTTTCCTAGGGAAAGAATTCGGTTGTCCATTTCTGTTGCTTCGCTATTTTCAATGCTGTGGTGGAAAGTTACGGGTTGGATTCAGGTAAGTGTGCGATTGTGTGGATGTGAGTGTTATTGTGGGTTAGATGAGTTAGGGTTAGGGCTCGGATTAGGTATGTGTGCGATTATGTGGACGTGAGAGTTAGGGCAGGTTTAGGTGAGTTAGGGTTAGGGAGCGGGTGAGGTGAGTATGCGATAGTGACGGACCTTAGGGTTAGGGTTTGGGTTAAGGTAAGTGGATAGTTAGTGGTGTGTGCATAGTTTAGTGTAGGGTTAGGTGTCAGATTTTAGGTGCATGTGTGTGGATTTCTGTTTGTTTGGTGTGCTGGTGTTTTATGTATGTGTTTTGGATCAGCGATTTTTTTCCCTAGGAAAAAAAATCACTGATCTGACAGTTTGAGATTGTAAGCTTTCGCTTACATAAGGTCGATCAATCAGCGTTCGCTTTTTTAAACATTTGCTGATCTAATATAGACCCGTACTACTACATGCAACACCATCAGCTACAAACCGTCTGCCTGTGCTTCCCCTCTACATTTTGTCTACCTCATTTAGAATCCCAGGCATCCACAAGGGTCCATATCTAGGTAGAAGACCCTCCATGATGGATGAAATAGCACTTAAACCACTTATTTCAACCCTTCTCTTATGTTGGCTCAACCAAAACCCAGTTTAAATACTAAAACCTAGGTCTTCTGGACCACAGTCTGGACTGAATTCCTCTCTGCCAATAACTCAGCAATATGTACATCTCACCATTGTCTGGTAATGGTGGGTCTTCCTCCAGATAAAGGACAGAGGAAAGACAGAATGTGGTAGAGCCTCATTTCCCTGCTGCCATATGACTGGTATGCATTGATAGGGAGATTTATTGTTCTGCAGGGACATTTAGTTCATCTATTTATGTTTTTGATTATGGATGTAAAATACTAATCCATGTGGACCTTCTACAGGCTCAGCCTGGATGTAAATATGCCTAATAGTTCCTAATGTATAGTTCCAGTCAACATATAGTGCAGCAAAGCACTTGATAAGAAGTAATACATAGTAGGTTATATATGATATATAATATTGGGAGAGTTATGCAGCAAAGGTGGTGAATGTGCAAGACAATTGAAAAAGGTTACAAAATTAGTATTTAAGATCAAAGGACTGGGCCGTTTAGTTTTATGTAATGTTACCTTTGTTAAAAATGTTAAAAAAAATTAACTTTTTGCTGATTGAAATAAGTATGTTTTCAGGTTTTTCCTGAATTTCTGAATGTTGGGACCCTGACAGAGAAGGCATGTTCTGTTTGCTTTCATATAGTGTAAGGATGACAAGGTTTGGAGTGTAGGAGGTTAGGGATCTGAGGCTGTATGGGGATTGTTTTTCAAAGAGTCTGGTTGTGAAGAAGGGGAACAATTCCAACTGAATCAGTTTGAAAATCATTGATCCAGCAAGCATGATTCTTTAGGTAACAGAGGGCCATTTGGCTTTTCAAGTGTGTTACCATGATGTTCTTTCCTGAGGGAGACACTTAACAATCTGCAGATTTACTGGAGGTAGATTGGAGGAGGGATGGGTTCTTTTTTGGGTGTTGGCAATTAGAGGTAAGGCATATTTATTTGTGGGTGGAGGAACCCTTTCATATGGCAGCTCTTCCATGGAGGGATATGAAATTAGAAGGCTTTCTGGCCTACGTCAGTAGTTTTTTCACTTTACATTTGGTAACTTGGAGATTTAACCAGAGTCATGAGTATCTGCAGGTATAGACAATCTCTAAGATTTTATTGTTATTGGGAGAGCTGCACCATTTGGAAGAGGAGGGTTTTAGCACTCTGCATTTTTTTGGGGAGGGCAGTTGAGAAGCAGTTTGTGCTGTTTAAGCCAATGATTAAAAGGATATAGTTCTGTTTGCAGGGTGATGGCGATGAGTGAGGAGAAAGGATCTGTCCTCCAGATAACTATGTGATTAATATAAGGTAGAACAGGTAAGTGAAGGAGATTGGATAGGAGTTTGTTAATGTGTAAGGAAAATAATAGTAATGATAGTATGGATCCCTGTGGGATAGCTTTCTTGACAGGAGCCAATATAGAAAATGGTACTGACAAGATGGGCAAAGAATGATCTTTTGGAAAGGAAGTTAATTTTGAAAACATTGTGTTACTTGTGGTTGTATCCCAATATTTTATAGGAAGTCAAGTAAAAAAGAGTGGTCTACTGTATCAGGTCAATAAAAATTGCCCCAGTAAGTATAGTATCTGTGAGAGTATAGATTGAGATCATTGTGCTGTAACCTGACCAGAAGCCCTTTTGGAGAGAAGATAGTATTTTGTGCATTTGATTATATTAGGTTATTTAGATACAGATGAGTTTTTCTAGGATTTTTTTCTTGAGTCAAGAGGATTAAAATGGTCGTAAGGTCATTGGCTGAGGATGGGTTAGGGGATCTTGTGTATGAGACTAACCTTGTCAGTTTCCATTGTTGGGACATGATAACTTCAATAAGGCAGTCGATCAGGATATTACATCCTTTGGGACATTTGAAGATATAGCATTTAGAGCTTTGCATTTCTGGAGTAATTCTGCTGGTGAGATTATTATTAAGTCTTCACAACTTCTTTTGGATGTGAAGTGACAAGTTTTGTGAGGTAATTAAGAAGTTAACTTTTTATTTCCTAATAGCAATTTTAGCAAGGTTATATAAATTTAAGAAGTGGTTGTGGTTTGTTTGATTAGGGGATTTTTTTCAGGTTGTACTGGCTTTATCTCTGATTTTTATAAAGCAATAAAACCATTTATTGGTTGATTTGTGAAGTCTAGAAATTTGCAACAGTAAGTGTCTTGAAGTTTGTGGGGATGCGAATGTTTATTTTTTCAGTCAGCTCATCTTGGAGTAATAAGTCATCTAGTGATGTTGAGAGTAGTGTATGTGTAGTTTGTTTATACTTTGTAGTGTTTAGGGTCAGAAGACCATTAGGTAAGGAGGGGGCTTTGGTAGTGGAGGTTTCAGAGTGAAGAACATACAAAACTGATCACTGAAGGGGGTAGGACTAAGATATTTCTGATGGAGGATTAATTGTAACTACAGATTTGGTAGGGAGTGGTTGGAAATTGAAGGGTTTGGGCAGGTATCATCTTTAAGTATTCGTGGAAGGCCAAGATTAGCTATCTTGTTTTGAGCTTCAGAATGAGTACTTGGGTTTATTTTTTTATTTATTTTACATTTGTTAACCAAGTAAACAGGTTATTTCAAGGACTCTTTTCAGCAATGACCCAGGCCAAATAGGCAAACACAGAGTACAGACACAAACAGAAACCATGTAGTACAAATGATCAGACTTAAAAATGTACATATTTTAAAAGTGGCATATAACAGCAGTATATACATATAATGCAAAGGAAACAGCAACACATAAATATAATACAAAGGAAACAGTCAAGGGAAACAGTCAAGTGTTGCAGAATACAGGTTTGTGCAGTGACAAGTATGTAAAAGGAATATGATTAAGATATATAACAAATGACAAAAGGAAAAATATATAGGTTTAATAGGTTGACACTGAAATCACTTTAGGTTGTGATTTTCCTGTATGGGGAGCAGGATTCTAATATAATAGATATTGAATCTGGAGGTGAGTAAAATAGAATCCGCTCGAGCTGCTCAGACTAAAATTGAAGTTTAATGAACCACAAAGCAAAGGTTAAGCTCTTTCGTTCCATACATTCGCACTTCTTCAGAACAATCCCAATTATACAGTCAACCCTTTTATATTCAAACCGACCAATCAAACCCTATTAAAAATCACATGATTCATATAACAAAAATGTATATAAAATATATAAATGTATGTGTATATTAAGAAATATATATCAATACAAATACTTATAAAACATAATTCCTTGAGTTTAAAACTGATACAATTGAACAGCCATCATTTAAACCAGGAGGGGTAAGGGCATTTAATCTAATCTGCCATTTTAATTCTTGCTCACTCTGAAGTTCATTAGTCACTTTACCTTGAACATCCTTCTTAACCTGCTGAATAGCTAAAAAGCTAAAAAATGTGTAGAATTAGCCAAAATATGCCTATACAAGGCATTTGTCGTTTTTTTTTCTTTTTAATATCTGTGTTATGCTCGTAAATACGGTCCTTTAATCTCCAAGATGTTTTCCCAAGATAAAATGAGGGACATTGTAAACACTCAGCTGAATATACAACATTAGAGGTAGTGCAATAAAAATGACCTTTGACTTTATAGTCAACTCCTCTAACATTGAATCTATTGGTCTCTGTTATACACTTGCATTGTGAACAATGTCCACATTTAAAGGTACTGCTCCTTCCCAAATGTTTATGAAATTATTTATTTTCTATTAGATGTTTTAAAAACACATCTTTTCTATAGACATTTATAGGACTAGGTCCAAATTTGTCCAAGTACAAAGGATCCACTGTGAGTAATGGCCAATTTTTATTATTTACAGTGGCTATTGCTGGACTGCCCAAAGTAAAAGTGGCAATAAAGGAATTTTTCATCTTTTCTTTTTTACCATTCAAAATAAGATTGTCTCTTCCATTAAATCTACTAACACCATATAATATTGGGAAGTAAATACCCAGATTACTTTTAATAATTATCTCTGACTTTATGTCTTGTAAGCAACCTTCTGGGTAACTTCTACTTAAGAACATGTCCATTAATTTGTCACTTTCAGAATAAAATATTTATATTTGAAATCATTCTGGCAAGCCTAACCAACTGACCCTTCACTACTGACTTTTTTGATGTTGTGGGTGCCAACTTGAGTAGTGAAGGTAATTGTTAGAAAAGGTAGGCTAGCGGTGAATAAAAGAAACATAACACCCCTAGAACATCTTTGCTAAGTAACACCTTTCCTAGACCTTTCCTTTCCCTGTTTTAAAAAGGAGCTTAAATCCCACCTACTAAATTTAAAATGATGCCGTTGCCTTGACCAGACGAGTCTGTCCTACTGTATAACCTGTTGCATCTCCTAACTTTCTTTCCCTGTTAGTAACTTCTGCTTAAACTAACCACCTAAACCCTTAGCTCTATTACTATAGTCCCCTACTTTTTCTTCCCCCTCCCATTCTCCACAGTATTTACCCCCCCACTATGCAAATAGTTAATAACCTTTTCTTTTTTACAATTATTTTGTATTGTGATTGTTACAAAATAATTGTAAAAAAGAAAAGATTATTAACTATTTGCATAGTGGGGGAAAGATAAATAGCGTGGAGAATGGGAGGGGGAAGGAGGGGGCTATAGTAATAGAGCTGAGGGTTTAGGTGGTTAGTTTAAGCAGAAGTTATTTTGTATTGTGATTGTTATTGGCCAGAGTGGTACAGCGGTTAGCATTGTCCCCTCACAGCAAGAGGTTCTCCCATTCGATTTTCGGCTGGACCGTCTTCTATGTGGAGTCTACATGTCCTCCCCATGGTCCAGTGATGACTAAAGACATGCAGGTAGGTGTGTGTGCCTTCTTTGAAGGTTGGGCATTGGGCTGGCAACTCAGCACCATAAAAATCCACTGCCGATCATTAGCGGACCGGAGCTCTGCTGTGGCGACCCCTAACCAGGAAAAGCCAAAAGGCTTTTATTTTGTATTGTGATTGTTATTTAATACTTGTATAGTGTCACTTTATCTTTACTTATGTTTGCTGGGGCTTTTCACCTCGGGGCTCCACTGAAAATGGGTTTGTTTGCAAACTCAGTTGGACTAACCTGGTTAACAAATGTGAAATAAATAAATAAACACATCCAAGAAGGTAATTTGACATACATTATAATTATAAGAAAAACTGAGGAAATCAACTGTGTTGTTAATATATGTCAAAAAATCTTTAACTTTTTCTTCCGTCTGCACCCACTAAACAAATATATTGTCCAAAAACCACATATATAATGCCCAACAATTTACAAATTGCTGCTAAAAATGTACCAGTCTTCCCATTTGGACATAACATAATCAGCAAACAGGGGTGTGCATGCTGCACAGAGGGCAACCCCAGTTACTTGCCTAAAACAATTGTCCTTCAAAATGCAAAACAATGTATTTTAAAACTGCTTCCATAAGTGTAACCATAGTATACACCCTGTTGGTACTGAATTTACCTGATTTTAGCAATTGGTTCTCAAACCATTGAAGACCTATATCATGTTGGATAACCATAAATAAATTACACACATCAATTGTGACCAAATAGCAATCAGAATTGAACTCAATTTCACTCATCATCTGCAAAAATTGCCATGAATCTTTTCAAAATTGTTGAATCTTCAAAATGTTGTTCTTAGATTCTACGTCCAGAAAATTAGCTATGATACATGTTTTAGATATTTTTGTGTCTACTATTGGTTTAAAAGGAGGTTGGTAGATGTTTTTATGTAATTTTGGTATGACAAAAATATTGGCTACTGTTGGTTTATCATTTAACATGAATTTGTACTCATGTTTTTCAAGAGAACCTTCTATTAATAAATCAAACAACAGTGCATCTATCTTGGCAAATGCAATATTGATCTCATTTAAAGATGAAATAGCACAGTTGTCTTCTAATAGTAACAGGTTCATTGCACTCACATAACCGATTTGATTCATAATAACCAAACCCCCACCCTTATCTGGTTTCATAAGGCTTATATTCATGTCTCCTATAACATCTTTTAATAACTTGTTCATTAACAGTTAAATTACAAGCAGGCATCTTACACTTTTCATTGCAAATATCTATAATATGCAATTCAAATACTCCCTCAAATGTCTGCAAAGTCTGTTTTAATGGCAGATGAAAAATACCTGGATGATATAATAATGAGTTCCTTGAAGTATTCACATTATTAAACCACAGTGTCAAATTCAATTTCCTGACAAATAGCTTTAAATCAATCAAGGCAGAAGTAATGTTGGCCCTTCTGGTGGGTACAAAAGTGAACCCTTTTGACAATAAATCAGCATGAGCAATAGGTATGTCCTTCATAGAATAATTATAAACATTAAAGCCACTGGCTGTATTTGTAATTATTTTAACATCTAATTCCTCAGTACCTGAAAACAGTCTTAAATCATCTATTTGCAGTGTTGGTGCTGCTTGTGAAATTGTTTGGGTCTCGCTCCCTATGCAACATACAGCTGTTTGGTTGTCCATCTCGACCCATTGCTGTTCCATTGTTGTCAGCCTTAGATCCATTCAGATATCCTCACTTTCCACTGTTCTAAAGGGGCAGGATTGCCTGCTGAGTGAGTATTTATCACTTCCAATGATGTGGGAAGGCCTGTCGACATCTGATTGGCCGATGCCCTCTGGTTACCATGGAAACCTGGAGGGTTTGGATAGGCATGTCCATTTCAAAATTCTCGGATATCTCTTTTAAACTTGGTCATTTTACCTTGTAATATCTTTTCACAAGCAGTATCAACTCTATTAAATATATTTGTGTAGTTATTCTCATAGTCAATAAATAATAGGTCATTCTTAATCGAAGAGTTATTGCATCCAAATCCTGAGAAATTTTGTCCAATTCAATACTGTTATATTTTATAAGTAGATGTATTATCTCCAACCCTGTTTTGTTGAATAAACCATGCAGTTCGGCCAGTAATTTGGGTTTGTTCACCACTCCATTAGGGTATCACCAGACTCTCAAGCCTCTAAGAATGATTTGGGCCTCTATATTTTTCTTTAAGGACACATTCTCAAGCTGCAAAGATTTTGCAGCTTTGTTTCAAAAAGCCGCAACTGTGTTGACAATGAAGGGGCTGAGTCTGGCCTAGGGATAGCTGGTTCACATCTATATTACCTGACTAAACATTTAGGTTAGCAAATACCTAAATGTTGACCTGGTAATACTGAAAAATTAAAACAGAGAATGGCCAATTTAACACAGGGAGTAAAGTCCCTCGTCCACAAAAAAAAAAAGTTTAAACCAAAATGAAGTGGGGGAGGGGGATAAAGACTCCCCACACCCCCCCGATGTGGGGGGCTGTGCTTCCCACACACAGCCTAAATAAATATACCAACTCCGAGATCACTCTACAGTGGGGAAAAGGGCAAAATCTGTATAACGGCCAAGGGAATTCTTTCCCTGCGTTAAATCGGACGTTCGTGTTTTTTTACTTTCGCTATTACCAGATTGACATTTAAGTATTCACTAACCTAAATGTTCGATCAGGTAATAGGAACCAGTTGGTTCTCCTTCAACATTAATGCTGAATTTGTTGTTTTTCCATTCCGAAAACTGAAAACTGGCAGAAGACGCTGTGCTGATGTTTGCACTTGCCGGATTAAGTTGAACAGAGGTGCTACAAGCTTCCCTCTTGTACAGCATTGATTAACAGGATTCAAATGTCCACAATGGTGGGTTGACTGACTCATTTGCTGAATAAGCTAAGTGAGACCCCCTATTATAACTGGATTATCCATTTCACCAGGTGAGAGCGAACATCCACAGACAAAACACAAAAGAAATATGAAGTCAATGGTCATTTTTATTGCACTTCTTCTTATAGGTTCATAGGTTCATACTAGGCTATCTGCCCAAGGGCATTTACAAGCCTAGCCCATAGTTTTGTGGCTTACACCACCCCTTTAGTTTGGAGAAACTATGCCCATTATTTTGCTGTGCCTCTGTCGAGCATTGACACTGAGGTAACCCCTGGGGTGTATCTGCGATCTCCCATCCATTGGTCAAGATTCCTCTTGAACAAGGCCAGCGAGGTGCTCTGCCTCACGTATACCGGGATTTTGTTCCAAAGCATAGGGAGTCTTTGGGTGATGAATCTATCCCTCCAGTACGTCCTATTAATAACCATGTCGAGGTTTAAGTCTCCCGCCCTTGTGGCTCTGAGGGATCTAGATTTTTTGAGATGAAGCATGTTCATCAAATCTGGATTTGACATGGCCTTGTATGTCAGGCACAGGTCTCTGAGCAAGCGGTAAGCAACTGAATATAGCTGGAGTTCTTTCAGTCGGGCAGCATAAGACAGATTTTTGAGACCCTTTATCCTTTTGGTGAGGAACTTTTGTGGCCTCTCCAGCTTCTGCAAGTGTCGGGTCAGATACATTCCGAATGGGGCATTGTACTCAATCATTGGTCTGATGAGTGATGAGTATAGGGAGACTATGACCTCCCTTGATCTAGATGTGAATCCCTTCATGATAAGGTGGGCAATGTAGAAGGTCTTCCTAACTACTTTAGCAATATGAGTGTCGAATGAAAGGCTACTGTCAACCTGGGTCCCCAGGTCCCTGATAACTTCTTCTGTGATCAGTGGATTGCCACCTATATGGTAGCTAGGGGTAACCTTGTTTTTCCCGAAGGGTATGACTATGCATTTCTTGGCATTTAACTTTAGGCCATGGCTCTGGCACCAGTTATCCGTTTCTGTGAGACCCTTTTGAAGGATATCTGTGTCAGATGTGTTTTCGACTACGGCCCAGTTTGCAGTCATCTGCAAACTTTGTCAGCCATAACCCTCCTGTGTTTGCTTGTACTTCAGAAAAGTAGATGCCAAACAAGAGTGGGCCCAGGACTGAGCCCTGTGGGACACCACTTGTGACAGGCTTTGAGTCTGACATGGCGCCAGCAACTCTGACCCTGTGGGTTCTGTCACTCAGCCAGTTTGCAACCCATCTTGTAATGTATGGGTTTACATTTAAGTTGATGAGTTTTTCAATGATACCCGAGTGGGGTATTGTATCGAAAGCCTTCGCCAGGTCTAGGTAGGCTGTATGGACTGCCTTTCCTTCGTCAATGGCCTTGGTGACTGTTTCGAAAAAGTCAACCAAGTTTAAAAGGCATGATCTGCCTTTGACAAAGCCAAACTGGGTTGGATCCAAAGTCTGCAAATTCCCTATGTCTTTATTTATGAGATCCATTATGATCCTCTCCATGGCTTTGCAGGTAAGGCTTGTCAAGCTAATGGGACGGTAATTTCCAGGGTCGGTGGAGGCACCGCCTTTGTGAAGTGGGACCACAGTCACTGTGCGCCACTCCCTGGGTACGTATCCGGATGTGAGACTAAGATTAAACAGCTGTCCTAACTGTGGGTTTAATTCCTCGTTGAGTTCGTGGAGCACACAGCCGGGGACACCATCAGGTCCCATGGATGCTGTGTTCTTTGCCTTGGAGAGAGCAGTTCTCACCTGGGCATTAGAGATGTTTGGGGGGCTACAATCATTTGGTATAGATATCTCTCCTTTTGGAGGAGAAGTTTGCACTGAACCTGTCAGCCAGTATGTTGGCAATGTCTGTAGGATCAGTAATCTTCACATCATTTTAAACTAATTCTGAGCATATCTGGGAGTTTCCTCCTAGGTTTCTGACATAGCTAAAGAATGCCTTATGGTTGTCTTTAGAGTCCTTAGCTATTTTTCTCTCAAAATTAGCTTTGGATGATTTTATGAGAGCTCTTAGCTTTTTACTTATAGTGATCAGCGGTGTCTTACCTTTTAAGGATTTTGCTCTATCTTGTAGTAGCTTTCTCCTTTTGTTGTAGAGTTTATTTATGGCTGGGGTCCACCAGACTGGACGCTTGCCTTTGGTACAAAGAGTCTTTGTTTTGCTTGGGATTGCCTGATCCATGCAGCCCTGCAGGTGCTGGTAGAAGGCATTTGTAAGTGATTCAGCGGTTTGAGTAATGTTTACCGCTGGCTCGGGGGCTTTAAAGGAGACCACACTAGTCTTTAGAAGTGTGAACTCGGCTTTCGAGAAGTTCTTTACTGTGGTCTTTTTTATTTCAGGTGGGGGCGGGATGAGGACCTCCAGCAAGATTAGTTTGTGATCTGATCTCACCAGTGAGGGGTATACTTCCGGTGTTGAACATTGTGCTCCCATGTTCGTGATGATGAGATCAAGTATGTTTTCTCCTCTTGTGGGGATGGTGACTAGTTGTTCCATGGCATTTGAGTTTATGAATTCCAGGAACTTTTGGGCTAGAGTGTTTGGGCTTGAGTAGTGTTCCCAGTCTATATTAGGGTAGTTGAAGTCACCTAGTATGATGGTGTTTGGAGATACATTTTTCCCCTCCAGTGTTTTCAGGAAGGCCATGTGAGGTTCCTGAGTTTGCGAGGGTGGCCTGTAACGTGCTACAAATTGCAGAGCAGTCTTGCCTATGGTTAATTGCACCTGGATGGTTTCCGATGCATCGTGCGTTGCCACCAATCTTGAGGTGTGGGTGTCCTTGATGAATATGGATACCCTCCCTCCTTTCTTGGTATTGTCCGGATTTTGGGGCCGGAACGCATGATATGAGGTAAAACCTGATAGTGCTGGGGTGCTCTCAGGAGCCTTGAACCAGGTTTCTGTCACAGCACAGACATTGATGTTCTCCATACTGAGAAGGGCCTCGAGTGCGTGCATCTTGAGGTTGAGACTTCTGGCATTGAGCAGCATTACCCTTAGGTTTTTTTTCTTTGTTGTGTTCTAGGGTGGTAGGTTTAGAATTTGAGCCTTGCCTAAAAAAGGCACTATGGAGGTGGCAAGAGCCTTTGCCAAAATCCGGAATCCCAGGGGTGACAGGTGCTTCTAATGTACATTTAGCTCAGTGTTTACAATGTCCCACATATTATATTGGAAAAACATCTCGGAGATTAAAGGACCATATTTACAAGCATAACACAAATATTAAAAAGAAAAAAAATGACAAATGCCTTGTATAGGCATAGTTTGGATAATTCTACACATTTTTTTTGGCTTTTTAGCTATTCAGCAGGTTATGAAGGATATTCAAGATAAAGTGACTGATGAACATCTGAGTGAGCAAGAATTAAGATGGCAGATTAGATTAAATGCCCTTACTCCTCCTGGTTTAAATGACGGCTTATCAATTGTATCAATTTTAAAATTAAGGAATTATGTTTTATAAGTATTTGCATTGATATATATTTCTTAATATACATATACCTTTATATATTTTTATATACATTTTTGTTATATGAATCATGTGATTTTTTTATTAGGGTTTGATTGGTTGGTTTGAATATAAAAGGGTTGACTGTGTAATTGTGATTGTTCTGAAGAAGTTCCAGTGTACGGAACGAAAGTGCTTAACCTTTGCTTTGTGGTTCATTAAACTTAAATTTTAGTCTGAACACCTCAAACGGATACCATTTTATTTTATTCCATTCTGGTTTGTTTTATTTGTGACTACAAGGTTTATTGACTCTGGAGGTGTTTGATGATGGAGAAAGGTACTGCGCGTACTTGCTTCAAAGGGGTATTAAAAGTCTGAAGGTTTGAATGAAAGAATACTGAGTGTATTTGATGACAAAAGTAGTGGAGAAGCAGCTAAAAAAGACAATTGCAAAACATCAGTGTAGACAGTTGCTTCAGAGATTAAACAAACAACTTCTGTTTCTTAAGTATAAAATGAACAGACCCATAGAGAAGGCAGAAGAGCAATGTCACCTCAGTCCCAGTGTTTGCCAAGAACTGGAGTGCATAGCTTAAAATCTGGAAGATTGAAATGGAGAAAGAGCTCTCCATGTTGATGGCACAAGCAGTTCTGTGTAACTACATATAGAAATAAGGGATATTATGATGTAGTTCTATGAGCAGCTGTAACATTCTGAGGACAGTAAACAATTCTGGGAAGCCAGTGTTTTGCAGGAGATATGATTACCCAAGCTAGGTAAGGAAGATGAGAGATGCAGAGACCTACTGATATCTGGGAACTGGAGGGAGGGAGAGTTGTTCTTTAACTTTAATCACTACATTTTATGTTGATAACACCTTAATTACAAGGTTTATGCCTACCTTAAACAATGCAGAACAACAGCCTGTTGAACCTGCTGGAAGCAAACAGATTTTTCCATAAACACTACCAAAATAGTTTATATATTTATTGTTAGGAAGCAAATTCTGAGCATCCATAGGCACAAAACATGAGTCTCTGAAAGATCCAGCATTCTTGAGAACATACAGACCAAACCACAGACAAATTAACCACATAAATAAAAGTCTACCATATTGTGTTAAATCTAACCACTGAATCTATGGCATATTTAGCCAAAAATGTCCTAGTAAGAAAATGGAAGATGGCTTATCAATAATTGCACGTAATTACAGCCAAAACATTTACCTCAGTCAAATGGCTATAGCTAAAATCTGCCCTTTGGTTACAATAGTATCATGTCACGAACGGCAAAGTTATGATTGTAAATCTCATTTCATTTTCACATAAGTAACATACATTGCTATAAATACCTTTAGCAGTTAAATAGGAAACCATCGGGGTCTAATGCAAGCAATGTCCGACAGCAATTGGACCGTCTATATTTATCTCATGTAAATCATTGCTGTACTCTTCCTATTCTTAATACAGGATACTGCCAGCTAATACTACTAACTAATTATGCCTAGATACTCATTACAAACTACTCCCACACCCAGCTCTTATTCACTACTCTGGTACACCATGATTACACTAATGTCTTCACTTGTAGTAACAGAACTTCCTTGAATCTGTATTTCCTGCAAAACTCCTATCCATCTCAAAAAAAACTGATATCCTGTCATTGAGCTACATTGAAATTGTGTGTGTTGAATCTGTACTGAAACTGAACGTGTTAGCTCTTTAAACATGTATCACATACCACAGCAAAAAATATATTTTGTTAATAAAGATGAATGATGTAAAAAACACTGCAAAAATGAAAATGTTTAACTGCATGAAACACTACAATAGAATAACCTCTACAAAGCTTGAACATTTTATATTACTGTCCCATTATCTTCATTCTAAATGTCTCATTAAACTACTGTTGCCAACACTGTAAAGTGCTTAGTGAAATGTTACTACTACTATTAATCTTTGTTTTGTCATTTCCTAGGAGCAGTCAGCACTTTGCTCAACAAATAAAACTAAAACTAACTAACTAACTAACTAACTAACTAACTAACTAACTAACTAAGCAAAGACTCCTGGGAGTAAAGGTCTACAGGTCTGGAAGTGTAAGCTTTTCAAGGAGAATGTATCTCTGTTTTTATGATAGTATTTTGGGAGGGGGAGAGGTACACTCAAAATGCAGGATGTACTGGTCACATTTTAAGAATGAAAGGAATTTTCTTTGTTGCTTAATATAAGCTTGTTTCCTTGTTTATAGTGGACATAAAGACTTAGGCCAATGTTCTGTATATCACACCAGAAAAAATTGGTGGCAAGGCTAGTATAACCAATACGTGGAAATTCCATTAGAGGAAGAATGGGGACTGACCATGTTAAATACTGGTACAGAGACCTGAGGGATACATCAGTAGGCCTCTTTTCCTGAACACTGATTTATTCATGTTTTGATAAAATGAAATGAAGCTATGTGCTACCAGTTTTAATAGCCTATGGCTTGTATGAGGATTTATTTTTTATTAGCGATGAAGGCAGTGACTTGCAAAGCATCACCAGGCTTTATGTAAATAAGACCCTTATTTCATTCATAATATTTCTGCATGGGGAAGTACAGAACTATATACTTTTGATCATGCTGTTCATTTTGATTTAGCAGTATCTTTCCAGAAGACTCAAGCATCATCATGAGATTAAGGATGACAAGGCTGGGAATAGATAATGTATAGTGTCTATGTACATGAATGACTGCTGCTGTTGCTGAATTTTGTCAGAGTCATTCATGTAGTAGAATGGATGTTGGGGTCTGATGCATTTATATCTGGACAAAAAGACAGTGTAATCAAATCATATCTGTGGCTCTTGAATGAGATTGTGAACCACCTGACAGAAAAAAACACTGTGTTGAGAAAGTCCCTCAGGAATACCTCACAAATCCAGTGTTTGTCCATGTACATAGTATACAGTGCAAAGATAATAATGAAATTCAATAGCTGTGATAATGGATCAGCATCAAGTTGGTTTTAAGCAGCAGAGCACCATGGAGTTACATTTATAAGTGGGTTCTTAGACACTGAATTGACAGTCTTGCTTTAGGTGCTGTATGAGCTACTTACCTTGTCAGTGATAATAGTGTTTATGTGTATTAGCATGCATCAGTGTGACATTTCTGTATTCATTTGGGTTAGAAAGAAGCCCAGGGAAGGGAGAATACTTTATACTAAAAGAAGGAGTACACCTTCAACATGTACAAATGTATGGTCAAGCCAAAGCATTGTTACAGTACTTGAAGGCCAGTACAGATGGAAATTAGGTGTAGTTATATTAAGGAATTGCATAGTTCAAAAATTCTAAGACACATGAAGACACACGTGGAAGACATGTTATAAGAAATAAGTTGTGTTTATGGACTGAACCAGTAAGAAATTAGACCAATGATGTATTAAACTTAGCAGGCAGAGCCTGTTGAGCAAATGAATGGGAAGGAGCCACAAGGGGGAAAAGGGGATAAACCCCTTCTTTGAGAAGGCTGGAGGGATGCAGTTATTTTGTCATAGATCAACTTTGGGAAGGGTGCAGATAAGGTAATTAAAGTCATTTGAGGAGCTTAAACATGAGAACCACATGTGTAGAAGAGTTTACCTATGAGCCATTAATGATCTTTTTTCAGCTTACCATTTATGAAAATTAAGTATAGAAAACAGTGAGCTAAAAAACCTAAAACACAAAAATCTATCTGTATATATATATATATATATATATATATATATATATATATATATATATAACTCCACAGTTGTACCCCAATGTCAAAAGGGGAAAACCCCTTGAAAAGCATGTTGCTGGTTCACACAACACATTAAATTGTGGGAAAACTCAACACAGCATTAAATTCTCAGACTTAAGCAGCTCAACCACCAGTGCAGTGAACACCTATAGGTAAATGTATACAACAGGACAGGTGGAGATCTGTTTGATTTTTTAATGTATTTAAAGATGTTATTGATGTGATATGGGTATGAGGCCACTCACAGGATAGGAAAAAGTTGTTAAAGCAGTGGTAAAGAGTTGGAAAGGCCCTCTTTCATTATGAATGATCTATATTTGACTGAGAGAATATATAAGGAAGGGGTTATAAAGGAAAAAATGGGAGTGGAGCAATTAATTTTGAGGAAGCTTGAATTAATGTGTCGGTATGTTAGAAATACTGTATGGATTAAAATATCTACTGAAAATTGCACTTTACAATCACATATATGTAGTAACATTCCCCTGTAAGATTGTCTAAATATGGCTGATTTATAATTCAAAATTATTTTTTTAATTTTTTTTTTATTACTATTTTGTCTTCACTGTTTGTTGATCATTAGTCCATTCTATGATGGCCTCTCTACCCAGGGCCAGTGTTCAAGGTGCCTCAATCCTCACCACTGACACTGGTGAGAGACAACCAATAAAAACAGGAATGAATTTATACAGTATTGTAAGATGTAGTTCAATTCATCAAGCACAATCTCCCCAAAGAGCAAACAGGGAACATGCTCCAGACCTGGAATTGGACTGTCTGACTCTCCAGATCCCAAACAAGACCCACTTTTGAGAATTGTGTCCCAGTTCTAAGTAGCTGCTACACTCACACCTGGGTATTTGATTTTCACACACACACACACACACACACACACACACACACACACACACACACACACACACACACACGCACACACACACACACACACACACACACACACACACACACACACACACACACACACACATTCCTAGCTGTACCCCTTCTGCCCAGACTATAAGATAACTATGCTGCAACCAGTCAACTACTCTCATGCTCTTACAAGGCTATGCACTTATACTGAGTAAATTCAATACTACTGTAAATGGTAGAGTGTAACCAAGGCAGCAAAACATTGTGTAGTGGCCCTGGTATCACTAAAATAAGCACATGTACTCTCAACATGTTAAAGGTATTTTCTAAAAGACCAGCCACAATGAAAGGTATAAAAATATTTAATAATAAATAATAAAACAGGGTGTGAGGTTGGCATAAGGAGTTTACCTTACAGGCACAAGGCACAGGGTTTGATTCTCACATGGGGAAACATATTAGGCTTAAAATGGCCCACAAGGGCAATTAGCCTAGTACTAATCTATGAACCTATAAAACTGAAAACACGAGAATACTAAATATCTAAGTATAATAAGCACCAGTGTTTCAGTCACAGGAGAAATAAAAATAACATAGTTGGACAGATTTAAATAGATGAAGAAAAACAATACTTAGCTAATCTCACTGTATTTGCTGACTGTCTAAAGAATAACTGTTCCCTAGCTAACTTGCAATGAATAAAGGCTTGTTGCTTTGGAACACTACATGGGTTTCATGATTTTTGGAAATTATTCTGACTGAACTCATCAATTAAGTTTTTTTAAGACCACTAATTTCTTTGTTTTTTATTTGTTTCCTCAACACTCATGGTGGTGTGGTTGGAACTAGACAGATTCCTGTGCTTGTACATGTTTTATTCTAGCTAACTTATTTAATACAGCAAGGCAAGATAGCATGCTGAGATGCTTACTTCCACAAGGCAAGGTGATGTGCTTCAAACTAAAACTGAACTGAACTAACTGAGCTGAACTGACTATGATAACTGTCATAGATCTTTATATCAGGTTCCAAAAAAAAAAAAAAAAAACAAACTGCTGTGAGAGTTCCATCCTCTCAGTGCTGGTTATAGAATGACATTACATTTGATCACCTGACTCTGGTACAATACACACTCAGAGCTTTGCTAAGATCTGTTGCAGCATCTGAAAGCTATAGAACAATTTTAAAAACTTCTACTCTTCCCATACAGAATTCTTTGTTTAAACATACACATTTAATCAGTTATAATAGCACTGTAGATACATTTTTAACACAAGCATTTGTACAAGTCAGTGGGATAGTTAAATGACACAAAATTGTTTACAAAACTCCATCTAGCTATGCTGGCATATTTTGCACATGCATAGCCCTATTTTCCCTGGCATACATGGAAATACCTCACATCGTCATTTCCTTCTAACCAATTGTCTCATTTGTTCACCATCCCCAGGGGGAGGGTCAGTTAGGAACATAGAAGCAATACTAGGGAAGTTACCACAGTGGCTGTAAGGGGCCTAACCATGCACAATATTAATTAATTAAAGCACCCATATAAAATTCAGGAGAATGATGCATACTGAAAAGTCATAACAGTTCAAGTAAATGTCCATTCTAGTCCTAAGACATAATGCCCAAGTACTATGCAGCAAATAATGGTTGAATTTAAAATCAAAACTTGATGCACAGAAACAGAATATTTCTGAATCCAAATATCCTACCCAATACAGACCCAAATTTAGCAACAATAAGGGAATGTAAGCAAACACTGCTGCAACAGAGTTCCATGTATCAGGGTCACACTGCAGAGAAGGAGAAAGGGAGTGACAAGCTGAGTAAAAGTTCATGAAATAATTTAATTTAAAATTGGCTAAAAGCACTAAGTAAATGCAAATCCCCAACCTCAACACTAGCAGAGAAACATTCAGATAAGTGCTAACTTAAGTATTTACTGCTCTCTTATCTTGTTAATAAGACCTATGGTGATATGTCTAGTCTCAAGTAAGGATACGTAATCAGGTAGCAAATGGATAGCTAGCTAGGTAGCTAGCAAGATAAACAGATAGACAGACTGACAGACAGGATAGAAAATACTCCAACACATACTTTAAATTCTGAGCTTCACTTTGGCAATCTGCCTGCTTCAGTCAATGCATTTTTTCATTCCTTTAAATGTGCCAGTTTACTGATGCAGCTAGGTCATCCAGACTTCCAGGATGCAGTCAATCTTTTTCACTCTGAACAAGCAATTTCACTGTTCATTTTCTTTCTGCTCTATAAGCAACTAAAAATGTCATTTACATCTTCTATTTGCATTTTCAGAACTTTATTTTACATTCGTTTACATTTAAATTATTGATAGTAAAAAATGGTTGTTAGTACCTTTGAGCTTGTATTGTCATTTTTTTTCTGTGTAGAGTGACTTACAAATGCGTGTGTGCATGCGTGCATGTTTGTATACTATATATTTATATATATATATATATATATATATATATATATATATATATATATATATATGGGTCCCCTACACTAGACCAACATGCCACAAAGCCGACGCCCAGAAGACCGACGACATAGATGATCGACAAGGTGAAATGCCGACAGCTGAAACACCGACATGGGCAATGTGTGAGCAAAACTTGGTAAGTGTGCGATAGTGAGGGATTTAGGGTTAGGGTGCGGACAGGTAAGTGTGCGATAGTGAGGGATTTAGGGTTAAGGTATGGACAGGTAAGTGTGCGATAGTGAGGGATTTAGGGTTAGGGTGCGGGAAAGGTGAGTGTGCGGTAGTGTTGGACTTAAGGTTAGGGTGCGGGTCAGGTAAGTGTGCGATAGTGACAGAGTTTAGTTTTAGGGGCGGATTAAGTGAATTAGGGTTAAGGTGCGGGTTGGGTAAGTGTGCAGTAGTGTTGGACCTTAGGGTTAGGGTTTGGGTTAAGGTTAGTGCATATATAGTTGTGTGTAATGTGTAGTTTACGTTTTGTGTGTCGGTGTTATGGTGTTCGGTTTTGTGAGTTGTCAGTATTATGTGCTGTCGGTCTTCGTGGCGTGCCGGTGTAGTGTAGGGGATCTATATATATATATATATATATATATATATATATATATATATATATATATATATATATATGGGTTATTAATAATGAGGTTTGTCATTTTGTATTTTGGGAACTGATATATTTACACGAAGTTCTTTCCTGGATATTTCCTGCTTTACTTTTCACTCAACATACACTGCTGAACTATACTACAAAAATAAGAATGCTGCATAGCCCACTGGTACAGGGACAGGCTGTCCATTTGTGCTGTAGTGACCTTGAGTTTGGGAATGAACTCAAGCCATCAGTACGGCAGAGTGGGGACAATAGAATGATGCAGCTGACAGAGTGCTTTCCTATGTTTGTGGAGGGTTTGGTGGGTTGTGGAAGTTCATTGTCTGTGTAACCTTTGGTGGGGAACAGACGCTTCACAGGGCATCTACTTAGAATACAGGGGGATGACACTGATGTCAATGCATTAGCCATTCCCTAGCCTTTGGCACATAACTGTAAAAATAATGGTTCCTGGTTTCATGTATGCAGCTCCTTACTGGATCCTATATTCACTGTGGTTACAAAGAAGCTAATGCTGATGTTGACTTTATGAAGAGTTGGGAGGGCTACCCAGCAAATGATTATGCTGGGGTAATTGAATGGAGCAATCAGTGTACCTGGATGTGAAATTCAGGAGAACATCTGCAATAATGCATGGTGTTGAGAGGGTAGAAATTAAAAAAAGGAGGAATGTTGCATGTCACTCATGAAAATAAGTTAATTTCAGTAATTATTTTTATGCATGTTTCAGTGTAGTCCATGGTACCTTCTGGTTCTGTTACCGATAAATTAAAACCCTTATGTATGCAACAAGACAATCTCCCTATTAAACCATTTTCAAAGAAAATGCGACCTTTGTAATTATTGTGATGTCACATATTATAATTTTTCCTGCAACACAATATGACACAGTCCTGGAAAGGAGAAAAATAAAGACTTAAATGTGGATATTACTGGAAAGTGCACTGGAAGCTTGGGCGGTGTAAAAGTCACATGGTTAATAAAACTGCATTCGTATCCATTAGAAAACCATGGGTTAGAGCAGCGATGGGGAAGCAAGATATTGTAGACTTTGGATTTCATGCCTCTAGCTACAGTATTACATAACAAAGGATAATAGGTAGAATTTGGGATTGTTTCTCAAAAGCCTATTCATACACGTGAACTTCAAGTTAATACTCTATACTTTATAACGGGGAAATTTTAGTTTGACACCATGCTAGACAGAAATATATTTGTAAAGCTGAACATGTTAATATATTATTAAGAAAGTTAATTCAAAATGACTTAATGAAATCTGTGATTCAAAACATCACCCTTTTAATGTACCCCCTTCTTTCATTATATTTTCATTGTAAATATTTTGGAGAAATGTTGCAACCATTCTTCTATTCCTCCTTCTATGACTGGATCAAGGAAGCAAGCATAAGTAGTACTTGAAAAGGATAGGAAATACCTCCTTACAATGAGAAATGCCTGTGTTTGTTTAAGTGGTTCCTCGTGTGCATCGGAACTACAAACATTGCATATACCTGTGTTGTCCCAGGCGTATATTACATCATGTAATAGGAAATACCTCCTTACAATGAGAAATGCCTGTGTTTGTTTAAGTGGTTCCTCGTGTGCATCGGAACTACAAACATTGCATATACCTGTGTTGTCCCAGGCGTATATTACATCATGTAATTACTTTGCTTACATGATGTATTTGTACTACCAGATTAATGGATGTCAACAGGAGTCCATAAACTCTTTGAATATTTACTATCACTCAAACCTGCAGTAGCCTAAATACTTTTAATTATTACCAGTTGCAGTATTGCCTTAATGGCAATGATATAGTGACAGATTTGCTCCTGCTAGACTACAGAATATAATTTAGACCAGCTGCTTAATGTATTGCCCAGTTAGATTCATGAGGTTTGTCCTTGTTGCTGAAGTAAAAAGCTGGTACAATAAATGTTTCTTCACTGTTGAAAGGATAACGCTAGAGTATTATGCTATTGTTTTCTTTCCTCATGTGCCTATAGTATTGATTACAGGGGAAATACTAAACTGATTTATATATTTAACATTCTTATATAAAATGTGCAATCTTTATATGTCTTTAAAAAGTAAACCCTCTTTTTCATTTGCAGAGATATTTAGCATCTGTATCGCTCATGTTATCCTACATTATTGCATCACATCCCAGCAGACAGGCAGTGGTTTGAGCTTGCATATTATATAATTCATTTAATAATAGCATGATGGTCTGGAGTTCCGTTCGGATCAAGCAATTAGAGCCAATTAATGGTTCTTCTTTTCTCTCCTAATTGCAAGATTGCAATAGCAAATCATTTTTGGAACATGCAAGGCAGAGCTGTTGCTGTTAAGGGATAATTTATTGAGCAAAGCAGTTCATGTCTTGCATTTTTATAACCTTTTATAGCTTTAGTTTTGCTGAAGTACTGAACCATATGGCTACAGGAAATTGTGCTGAACCTGCATTGTTCCCCAGATTAACACTCAAGTTGTTTCAATTACATGTGTTTGGTATTCTGCTAAAGCATGTAGAGAACAGATTTGCTAGGCTTCAGGAAAGTGGAAACAACAAAGAGGAGAGGTCAACCAACCTCAGGAGTTCTGGAACTGTATTTACAGCTCACAGACATTATTATGCTGTTTCCATTAAGGCACATGAAGGTTTCTGAAAGCATTGTAATAATGTATACCTTCAGTACATTTTCTCTTCATGAGATTATCTGCTTTTCACTCTTTTAGCATCTTCTGTTTTTGTAGTATTAGGTCTGTTAATGGTGTAAGTGGATATAATGAGCTATCTTTACCTGAACAATATATTAACAAGTAACAGAGTTATGTTAGCCTGCAACAGTAAGCACTACATACTTACTTTGTCACTTGCTTATACTCTGTTGTTTGCTATGTAGAATGCAGGTAGTTAGAACTAGGAAAATAGTTATTACACTATTGATTATCACAGGGATTGCAGCTAGACATGCCTGAAGGCATTTTTCTGATGTTACAGAGTGAGCTGTCCTTTGGTTTGATGTCTTTTTCTTCCACTCTGTCTTTGTCTCCTGCCTTAGTCCGTTAGGGGGACTCTTTCCTGCTATACCCTTAGATGGAGGTCAGATTCAGTGCCTGTAACTCTAAACCAGATGGCAGATGTGATAACTATGATATCTGATCTGAGGGGAATACTAGTGGGAATCTGAAACTATGTGGACGATTAACCTTTATTTGGCTTTACATAAGTGCTAGAATGTCTGATCATATACTAGTTGCTAACGTACCTCTGCACTCTTTGTAGGCAGGGAACATGGTGATGTGTTGCAAACCAATGTCTGTCTTCTACCCAGTTAATGAACCTCTGTGCAAATAATAACTGCAGGCTTGGCCTTCATCAAAGTTTGCATACTTCAGAGAAAATATTAAGATAATTCACTCCTGGGGTGGTACCCATGTCCCTCCTTGACAGAGGAAGTCGGTTACCATAGACCCTTACCTCTGTGACCTTAACTCACCTACCCACTGACAATTGAGGCTACTCAGAATAAATATGGCTAGGCTTGTAAGGGCTCTAGGGCTGTTAGCCTAGTAACCTCCTATGAGCCTATGAACCTATGAATAGCAGCCATAAGTATGTCAGTGTGTTTTCTTAGTTGATAAGTCAGTGGCCTGAGTTTGTTGCCAAATGCAGGTCATTGGAATTATCAAAAGAAATGTAAATATAAATATAGCCACCGCATGCAAAGTTTAGTAGTATCTTTCACATTTCTAATAAACCTGTATAAATTTGTCTTGAAAAAGCCTTAATGTGAACATCCATTAGTTTCTAGACATTGCTTTTGTTTTTAATTTTAAACAGAATATCTGGTATTTAAACATTATTACAGTTGATGTCCAAATCAAAATTTAATATAACAAAAGCTGCTCATGTTTATGATAATATGTACTGTGTATACTATATTCTGCATTATGTTGGTTAGGGTATATAGCATTTTAGTTAGAATATGCGATTTTCAAGATGTCAATGATGGTTTAATCTTCATTCATTGCAGGTTTTTGTCTTGAGTATAATGTAGACCATTAAGAGTATGAACTGCTAATGGGCTTTATATAGTTGTTCTGGGACTGAGTCTTTCAAACCATACTTTCTAAATATAAGTAAGTCACGAAAATACAGCCTTTACCAGAAGAATAGGACTGCTTGGCATGTCTCTAACATCTGGATAAGCTATAAACCCCCACATAACCAAAATATAATTTATGCATTTGATCCAGCATAACAATCACATTCGGATTTTACCACACTTTGTCTTAATTGTCCAGTTTTTTATGCGATTACCTCTTTAGACTTCCTAGTCCATCACCCCATCCCACCCATCTTGTATAAAATATTTATTTACTTATGTCTCTCTTGAGTCATCCACCTAGTATTTTTTTATTATTTTTTAATTGTGTTGTCTTGTTTGCTTGTATGTTTCTATACTTCTTTCTTTTTCTTTTTTGACATTTGCTGATAACTCACTGGACACAATACAGTAAGCTAGTTCTGAATGGAGTTCCAAATTATTACAGGCGCATACACAGCGTGCACAAATGAAGGCTTTCCAAATCATCTGTTGCTGTTTGGAATGTGGGAGGAAACTGTAGCACCTGGCAAGCCCCCATATGGATAGAGAGAGAATGTACCGATTACATACAGAAGGCACTTCTGTCAAGAACCAAAATGGTGAAGTAAGTTCTGTGATGCTGACTCTGTGAATTTCCTTGCTGTGCATAATTTTTTCTGTTATATTCTACACCTTCTTCCAGTTTTCTTCAAGACTACACATTTAATGCTTACTCCTGCTTCATATGATTTCTGGTAATGTCCTTATGCTATATTTCCATAAACTGCACTGCTTGCATAATGTTTGTGTCCTGGGAGAATGAGTTTACAGAACTGAACAAATATTCAGAATGGAGCAGCTCCCTCTAAACAGTGGTAATATGTTTATTTTCTAGTATCTTCTACATGCCAGTACTCCAACAACCTTTTGCTCTGCATTGTCACCATGTTTGTGTAGCTTAAATCATCCAATATGCATACCTGAGTTTTCTTCTTCTTTCTCTTATTCCTTTCCCACCTCAGTTACATAGTACAGTTGTTGGCTATTGTTTAATGGAAATAAGGCCACATAGTGGTGCTGCAGGTAGTGTTGCTTCCTCACAGCAAAAGGTTCTCAGTCTGATTCTCAGCTGGGGTGCCTTCTGTGTAGAATCTACATGTCCTCCCTGTGTTCACATAGGTTTCCTCCATGTGCTCCAGTTTTTGTCCCACATTTTAAAGACATGCAGTAGGTGGATTGGACACTCTAAATTAGCCATAGAAACAAGTGTGTGGTCTGGAAGAACTACTGCATCAGGGCTAGCCACCTGGTGGTGTAAACCTTGGTTCTAGATGATTGTCATTGCTGATGTGACAGCATGACCCCATGTGCAAAGATGGGAAAAAATGAGCTGTGGATGGATGGTTTAATTGATATGTTGTTTTATAGCTATGCACTTATGATTTAGACTGCTGTAGTTGAATTGTTCCTCTCATCTCACCACATTTTCCTTTCTAGCCTTTTTTAAAACTTGTGCATTACCCCCATTGCGTAGTTTTGTGTAATTGCATGCTTTTACTTCCAGATCTTTCAAAATTGCTTAATGTAATTAGCAAAGTTGAAGAAACAATATATTGCTTCTCAAGTGTTACAATTTATAATCCTTCTTCTTGGACTAAGGTATATTGTCTTATGGAGGGCTTGGACTTCTTCACAGTATGACTAAAGGACTCTAATCTGAAACGGCAAAGAGTGTGGTTTTCAGTCTCTTAAAATAAGTTATTTTATTTAAGAGGTGAGTGAGTCATACCTGTCATTATCATCTGTGGCATGTCTTTATGTTCTAGTTTGCTGTTGCTGTTCTTCCATTAGTTCACTACCATTCATTCCATGCATATTTTCCTCAGTTTGATGATGCATTAACTGAAGTACTGTGACAATTTATTCATTCTATTCTGACTTCTGTCATGCCTGATGAACAGGTAAGAGGTTTGGGGATTTAGCTACAGAAAAATTTATAACACTCCATGGCATCTTAACAGGTAGAGAAATGAGACAAATAACAGAAAAAATATTTTGCATTGCAAGACAAACTGTTTCACGAGTTTCTTAAGTTTATTAGTATGATGTTTAGGCCCTAAGGCCATTAACAAGCTCAACTCCAGTAAACAATGAAAACTTCCCTACCTATTTGTCTAGATTTTTAAAGTAATTCTAGATTCTTAGAGTTGTGCATTTGGTAATGCATTTTGTTTCACCAATGCGGGATGGGCTGGGTCAAATATGATTGTCTCAATTTTATTAAATAGGTTCTAAAATTGGCATCCATGTGTTTATTTGTAAAGTTAATAAAACAGGTTTCTAAACATATTGATGTTCGTAATGCCTCATCTTTAGGTGCTTTGAATATTAAAATTAGCTTCTTTGTGTAATATCTGTATTAGGTGATTAATTACAAATAGATATAGATCTCTCAATATTATTTAGCTGCCTATCTGATGAAATAAATTTGGTTCATTTCCATCTTATAGATATATATATATATATATATATATATATATATATATATATATATATATGTTTTTTTTTTAAATAAATGTGATCAGTTGAGTAAGTACAAAAGACAGTATTATACTGTATAATTTAATGCATATGTGCTTTGTTCAGGTTTACCAAAGTGACCTCATCCTTTAATGAGAAAGTTTTCATCATCATAAGCTCATAGGTACTTACTAGGCTGCTGATTCATGATGATCTTTACAGGCTTAGTCATGTATTCCAAAACAGCTTTTAGCCCTTATGTTTTAAGTATGAATGACCCAGAGATTAGTAGAATATTTACATGTTGTCCATATCCAGGAAGGACAAGGGTGCTAAATCAGGAGTGAATTTGCAGATAGCCATCCATTCGTCCAGATTACATTTGAAAAGTGTACCAGAAGCAATTTACTTTATGTAGAGAGGAAAGCAATTCCAAAGAAGTAGTGTTCCCTGTTATACATATCTATACATCCACGTTCTATTTATGTTGCAAAGAGATTGAGATCTCTTGAGTGGCTCTTTATGCCACCATTGGAATTGTAAATATGAAGTAGGTCAGAGAGGATAGGATCTGTTGAGGATCCCTACACAAGGCAAGGGTCACCTCTCAGTGGCGTGTCTCAGAGCTAGTTACTGTATGGCTTTATTTCGAACATAATTTTAATGTTTAACAAATGAGTAATTTGATGTAATTCTAATTATTAGGTCTTATAATAATATTATAATTTCTTCCAAAATGACACACTGATGGTTAATAAGTTTATAAAATGTAGGTCTTTTCTAAAAGTATTTGTTTATATTTACCAGTGCTAAATTGTAGTCCTGCATTTATATCCCATTTTGCAATTTCTTGTATATACTTGTTCACTGTAATGATATCATTCTCTGGGGGTACTTTGCAACCTATTTCATCAAAGTATTTGAAATGAAAGCATCTCATAATATTATTGAATCTTCTGTCTCTTGATGAATTATTTTTTTCTTTGTGTGATTCCTAAAAAATAAGTAATATGATCAGACATTCAAGCACTGACAAAACCTACCCTATAATGTCTCAAATGTAGACCATCATTCGCAGGCATACAGTAATTCTGAATGCATTCCACTCAGCATGAAATTAGCCTAATGGAGCAAACTATGCATGACTGCCTTCACCAAGTATTACATTTCAGTGCCTTTGTAAACTTGTAAATCCATCTTAAGGAAGGGATTATCTCACAAACCACAAATTCAGTTTTTCTAGTTTCAGAAATTCCAGTATTTTTAACAATTCAGTCTTCATATGTTTTAGAGGAGTATCCCTAAAGGTGTTTTTAACTGTGTTAAGAATTATGTATTTATATTTGACATTATCCTGCAATAGGTTCCCTAATAGCCATGCTATGTCGAATAATTTCAGAGATGACAATGATGAAAATGTCACTCTAGTCTTTTTTTTTCCATTTTAAGGAAGGGATTATTTCACAAACCACAAATTCAATTTTGCTGGTTTCAAAAACTCCAGTTTTTTTAATAATGCATTTTTCATATGTTTTAGAAGATTATTCCCTAAGGTTGCTTGTACCTGTGTTAAGAATCATATATTTATTTCTGACTTTATCCTGTAATAGGTTCCCTAACAGCCATAGTATGTCAGTTAATTTCAGACACAACAATGCCTATCATTTTACCCTCTTACATAGAAAGTATGCATTTATCACCATTTCTTGTACTTCACTGTTATTACATTTTGCATGTTTTTGTTATCTCCGAGGATTATAACAATCTCCGAGTAAAGTGTATGTGGGGTTTTTATAACAGTATGTGCCAGTGACACAGTATTTCCACTTAATTGATAATTAGTAGGCTTCATCAAAGGATCTGATTGATAAGATTTTACTTTAGGTATGTATTCATCATTTTTATAAAAGTCTGTCCCCCGGATTCATGAAGCTCGGCGCAAGGCCGGTGTAAGGCTTGCGCCGGCTGTGCGGCGTATATATGGAGTAGTAGCGCCATATGCATATTAATGAAGGCGTGCAGCCACCACAGCCATGTGCATAGGAAGCGTCTTGGCGAGTGCATGGGGCGTACCGAAGTTGCGGAGGGAGGCGTGTCAATGTCGGCTGTCGATGAGCAACCTAAACTGCTGAATAGTATAGTCCACCTGCAGTAATACTCGCACCTATCAGTGTCCGTGGAGACTGAAACATATACAAAGCATGCAAGATAGTCCCTGCGAACAGAAAATGAAGAAGCAAACACAAATTCACAATAGGGAATAACAGGTCCCTACCCTTGAACAAATGACAGAAAAAACGCGTGCCCATGGTCCAACATAGTGTTTATAGCTATACCATGTGGAAGTGAAACATATCATATGCTAGGGCACCGCCAGGAGGTACGTCCAGCCCAATGGAGAGGGTCACCAGCTGACCCCTAATGTGAGGGAGGGTACATAGCTGTCCAGATGTGTCCATAACAAAATACACAAGGAGAAATGTAGCTATATGTAGTGAGTGTATGTCCGAATCATATCCCACAAGGGATGTAATAGTCACATACAAAAAGTATGTCTGTATCCCACATAACAAATGTGATAGGGAATAGAATACACATGTAAACGAATCAGGAGCATAGAAACAGCTACAACAATAAGGACACATGTAGGCCGAAAGGAACAGTATAACCCATACCATCGACTAAGAATACCACCTGTCCCACTTTGCGAGCGACAGTACTGCTGCGGCCAGATGTGTCCTGACACAAGCATGTAAACATGGCAAATGTGCAGAGATTATAGGACATAATTATCCCTCAGACATCATGTAATAGTGACATTAAACAGTTGTTCTCCACACGTATATTACATAAATGTCATAAGAAAAAGAATAAGCGACTGAAATGCTACAAGACTAAAGCTTAGATATAGGCAAGAGTTGTAAGTTCTATCTGCCGAACTGACCGTGGGTATGTGTCCATGTGGAAAATGTGTTGTGTCCACTGCAAATGTTACATTGTGGCCAAATGAAAAGGTGGAAACAGTACCGTAGACTGTGGGGAGGCATTGTCCACAACAGTCGGATATGTGGAAGGAATAGCATGGACATCGGAAAAGGTGCCATCCCCCCAATGAGTACAACAGGTGTGCAAATCCCAGGAGTCATCAGTAGAAGCCAAACTAGTATGTGACACAGCTGAACGGGTAGTACCCGGGTATACCAACTAAGTAACAAAAGTGAAGTATGGGCGTGTACCTATGTGTTTGAGGTATAGCACGTGGGAAGCAAACATGGCAGGGTAGTCCACACAACCATAAAGGTACCCGACACTTGTAGGGCAGTCAATGTGCTACTCTGGCCGTGTCATGGCCCAACCACAACAGTAGTGAGCTATCGGATGTGAGTAATTTGCATGTGAGGGGTGGATGTGTAATGGTAAAACCCGCAAAGGCGATACTGTGTCGTATGCAGAAAAGGTGAACCAGAGGTATAGGAGGGGGCAGCAGGTGAAGTGGACATAAACACAAACACATGGAGAAACAGCTGCAAGACAAGCAGACAGGCCATAGTGTAGAACACAATCCCACAAACATATGTATCATGTAAATGTGCGATCAAAATGTATAGATATGTCACCGTCACATACCCACAGGTTGGTCCTGATGGAACTGGCCATAACAAATGCAACACACCTGGCTGCATAATGGGCTACCCAGCATACCCTCCATATCACACAACCCAGCCCCATAACAGAACGTCCACCAAATCCACCCGTATGTGGCCCACTGGTCCGTTGCAGACACAGCTACACATACCAACCCCTACGCATATGTAGGTAGGTATTGCCACCCTAGGCAGTGTCAGGATAGCACACCATGTATTCCCTGCATGTTAAACCCCCTGCACATTTTCATAAAGCCAAAATACATTTCAATATCATTTCTGTGTGGAATGGGCCAATTTCTGGAATATCCCTTACGGGATAAGTAACCTGTGTAAATAGTAGAATGGGTATGACGACAAGATGTCCAATCCTGTACATATCTGGACACAAGTCAGAACGTGAAGTACAGGTCCAAGACACTGACCAGACCTGAGTGGTCATGCATAACCCAGTACCCAGGATAAAACACCTTCCCGTGAAGCACGTGTCCCCACACAAATATGCGGGAGAATATATTGCACACTCGCATAGTGGCAAACGGCAGAAGGGTGAGGAAGACACCCGACATTAACAGGAGAACCCTGATGAAGTGTGAGGGATACCTAGTGTGTGACGGCGTGACCGACCATACCTGACAACCTGTGTGAGCTAGATATCTGGACAGAGCCATGACTACAAGTGAGACAAAGGTACAACAGCAGGTACAATATGCAAAGATAGCTGTTAGAAGTTATTCATGTTTGTGCAGACTGAGTACCCGGGAAGTCCACTGGGCGAAGAAGTGCCCAGTAACAGCGGAGGCCCGGGTAGAAAAGCTCGACAAGCAATACAAGGAAATAAAGGCTACATAATGTTAAAGGTAAAATACAAGAGTAAAAGGCATACAGTCAGGAAATACACATGCATAACATGGGCATAATAAACCAATGCAAATCCAGAGTTTGTAGTGGTAATACAGAAATGTACAACAATGACAAACTGGGAGTCAAGTGAGTGTCAGCTAAGTCTAGTTAAGCTGGAGGGTAGAGAGGAGCAGGAGTATGGAGAGCTCAGAGGAGTGAGATCCGTAGAATGTATAACAGGTGCAAGTAGGAATATATCCATGTGGATATGGCATTAATGGCTGGAATATGAAGTCTGAAACTCAACTGTCTTCCAGCACGTCCCAACATCTGTCCCTAATGCTGAGCTACTGCTGTGCCAGAACACAACAGCATATTACAGAGGTTTGTACCATATCACTCAACTGTCCAGATATTCGCAGAATGACCAGAGTGTGTGTGCCTCCGACAACCTCGTCTGTCCAGTAAATAGGTGTGGATTGACATCACGAAATAATGAGCATTCCACATCTCACAGAAGAGTCATGACAATGCAAAACCTAGTATTCTATCAATGTTATAAGCTTGTAAGGAAACTAGTTAAAATGTGTCCCTCTTACTCTCCACATCATGTAGGGTTTGCGCAGATTTGTTGCTCAAAGAGGTTGAGAGGTATGGTCCATACATATGTACAGTAACAAGCCATGACATTTGTGTAATGTACAACTGCATACCTGTAGTCACAACATGTCCAAGAAAATAATCCCCGTATGAATGAATACAGGTAATAGTCAAATGTGAATGGGAACCCTCCCCCCCACCGTGGAGTATTGACCATAACAACCCCACCCATAATATGTACAGCCAACATAATAAGCTCCTGATAGGTGCCCAAACACGTGTCTATAAATACAGGTAAAATGTTCATAATAGGGAGATGCTCCCTGTCCACATGCTTCATCTGACATTTGAACTCGGCCAGAGAAGTTCCGTTCACCAGGCGGACAAGCCCATACCCAGATCACTACATGAACACCCTGACAATCAGAAACGTGTATGTGATATGACTATATGCCTGGTGTTCTGCATATCCTCGGAGTGATTAACAATGCAGCTGGGGTCCACAGCAGTAGACAATACGGAATGTGTAATATGTAGTAGCGCGTTTCCCACAGCAGGGGAATGGATGGCTGTGTTGTAAGTGAAGCGGTGATGCGTATGTTGATGTAGCTAAGTACTATGGGTATGCATAGCAATGAGGCAGAACAGCAACAGAATACTGTTTCCGGCATCCGTCCAACGTGAATGCAGTCCTGGTTGACCTACGACCACTGCAGATATCCCTGTAAAGTCTAATGAATGCGTTCGTGCTGTACACACAGTTAAATACGTAAAGGTGAACCATGTGTTTCACACCAGTCTGTAAACTGGACTACAGATAAGTAAGTGTTACGGTCAGGCGATGAAAGGCGCACAAGCACACATTTATTAAACAGATGTAACCCACAACATGTAAATGCAAGTGCGCCTGTGCGTGTGTGATCCGCTCACAGCATAGTAAATGAATGCTGTTTCCATGGCTCAAACCTGTTAACCCCATAAAGTATGAAACCGGACAAAGGCATGCAAACTACCGGTACAAATAGGGACAAACCCCAGATATGTGCCAGAACAAACATAGAAAGTGGATAGAATAACGGGTGTGTCAGTAGCATGGATTCTCTGAAGGGTATGCAGTCATAACCTGAACTGCTTGCCAGTATTTCCCAATGTAAGTCTTTAATGAAATGCCACTACATTGCCAGATAGACACAAGGTTATGAAAAACACACCGAAGATAAAGAGGCAACCAGCTGTACATTCTGCGACAATGTGTACAGTGGAAAGGTATGGTATGGATATGGATATACGCGGTATACACATATACCACAGATGTAAACCAAAGCAAATTATGAAATGAGGACTGTACATGTATATATGTATACACAACAAACATATGTCCCGTCGATATGACATAGGTACATAAATAGGCCACGGCATAGCTAATATGGGTAGACAAACAGACATGCGAAGGTGAATAAACCACTGGCTTTCCAAACCATTGGCGAAAGTGACAGCCCAGCAAGTTCTACATTTTAAACATGCATATAGGTGTCCATTGCAGGACCCCAAAATTGATCCATGCGTAGTGTCAACCGTCATTGATGCAAAATAAGTGACCTCCAGCAAATACGATATAGCTGTACATGCAACAGTAGCAGGTGCAAGGGTAATGACACATGTGTCGATAGAATGTATGACGCATTTAACTGATATCCGGAGAGTGGGGAGTGATATAAGTGTCTCACACTTTAGTACCACTCACATTAAACATGTGTAATGGGTACTGTGGAGGGGTGTCAGGTATGGGAATCATGGGTATGCAGAAATGGGCCTAGGTGTTGTTTGGCAGAGATTTATTAGGTCCGCCCCGTGGGAGTGATGTGGGTATAGCACACGCCTATATTCTAAATAATGGGGCAAACCATCCACTGGATATTGCGTAAACCATTGTGGGAATATGTAGGGCCCTATATCAGTGTCATGTAGGCGATTATCATGGATGTACATGGTAACCATACCTGGCAAACTGTCAGAATAAGACAGCTGCACTAAGGCATAGTACATGAAATACAAATAGGGACTATATTAGATATACCCCAGACAAAGTCAGAACGTTGATAGAATACTGGCATAGCCAGGAATATGAATGTTATGATGTTGCATTAATCATGACATAGAAATGTCAGTCACTATTATCTAACCGCACAGTTCGTAATGCCTTGCCAGTAATTTACCAGAAAGGCACATTACTATGACAAATGTAACAAGAGCAAAGGTCAAACGTCAGGCGTTTACCCATAATGTGTACAGGTTAGGGGTATGAAGGTAACCTGTCCAAATACATGTAGAGAACTAATGATACTAGGTAGACAGGTGAGAAGAAAAGACGTCAGGACAAATGACAAAACATGTACAAGTCATATGCATGTACTCCGACAAATGTGAATGACAATGTATGTCCTGTAAAAAGTCAATGTGGAAGGTTAATAGACTCAAAAGAAATCGTCCCTCAGGGTGTCATGCAGTGTCACCGTTACAATGTCCAGTCCTCCATACTGCGACGTGAACTCTGCCACCGGCGGAAAGCGCAAATACCGGCGTACACATACGGTACATGATAGACTAATTAGTGTGGATAAGCAGCTGTTGGCCTGTGTGAGAATACAACCCTCTGGAGTGGGTGTGTCCTGCAATATAAATGTAATGGCATGTGGCCTGTGATGCCGCCATACAGTGTGTGTATTGGTGTCAGAAAGTTGATATCCTGTATCAGACACATACTCCGCGAACTGTACAGATTTACACAGAATGTGCAGAGTTCTGCCTCATATGTTTGATGTGTTCCACGTGAAATCAGTACCATTCTGGCAAATTCCTGAGAACTGAAGTCATGAAATAATGAAAACATGTGAGTTTAAGACACCAAATCCGTCAGAAAAAATCATACTAATGCAAAACCTATTATTGTGTCAACTATCCACGTTTGTAGGAGCAATATGTAAATACTGCCCCTATATTGTCCCACTTTCAGTTAAGGCTTTGTCCAGATGTTTGCTCTAGGAGGTGGAGTGGTATGATCAGAAACAGATACGTAGTGAGGAAACAGCATTATCAACTGCAAGATAACGCAGAAGGTATGAAAAGCACTGCAGTAGGACGTTCAGTACTGTCCGCAGGTATGTGCTGACATGTCAAATGACACAGCAGTCTGCATGAAGTATCTATAGGGATGTCACCTTTACAAATGATGATGAGTGGGACATACCCACAGCCATACACAGCACAAATAGACATACACACACCAAAACTAGGCCGTGATACATGAAACCTCCGGCGTGTACGAGTAGAGTAAGAGTACAGCAAGGATAGATGTCTGCCAAGCTATACAGCAATGCCTGTAGGGTGTATAACACCACCGTACCTAATATTGCATGGACAATGTTGGGATTTGCAACATACCCCATTGGTATGTGAAAGTTATGCAAATATGCGATACATGAAACAGTCAGCTGTCCATGCAAGAGCAGAGTTATGGGCAGAAAATATATATATATATATATATATATATATATATATATATATATATATATATATATATATATATATATATATATAGATATAGATATATATATATATATATATATATATATATATAGATAGATACAGACATACACACACACACACACACACACACACACACACACACACACACACACACACACACACACACACACACACACACGTGGCAGGGTTGTGAGCAGAACACAAATGTAACCACTGTACCACACAACAGCATTACGCAGTGACAGAACGTGCAACCGTGAGTAGTAGATCACGGAAATCACACAGGCATATGTCTAGCCTGTAGACAGTGGCATCAAAGGCAAAGACACTGCACAGATGTTATGGTGAGTGAATACTGTAAAAGCAATGTACTGTTGTCATGCAGCTGGAAACACACACACACACTTGGTAGGGCTGGGAATCAAACTTACACCTAACTACCCTATCACACTACAGCATGACGCATTTACAGAATGTGCTACTGAGATTACTAAACACAGCAGTCCCACAGGCATCCTTCTAGGTGCGTGTCGACATCCGCAAAGGCAAAGACGTCAGCAGGACATATCTGTGGTGCGAAGCGTCTAAAAGCATAACCTGAGTCCCCAGGCGGACGGGAGCATGCACACACTCACACACTCCACACACACACACACACACACACTTGGCAGGGCTGGGAATCGAACTTACACCTAACTACCCTATCACACTACAGCATGACGCATTTACAGAACGTGCTGCGAGATTACTAAACACAGCAGACCCACAGGCATTCTTCTGGAGTGCGTGTCAACATCTGCAAAGGCAAAGGCGTCAGCAGGATATATCTGTGGTGTGAAACATCTAAAAGCATAACCTGAGTCCCCAGGTTGGCGGGAGCATGCACACACACACACACACACACACACACACACACACACACACACACACAATAATAACAATAATTTGGCAGGGCTGGGAATCAAACTTACACCTAACTACCCTATCACACTACAGCATCACGCATTTTACAGAACGCACTACCAAGATTACTAAACACAGCAGACCCACAGGCATTCTTCTAGGTGCATGTCAACATCCGCAAATGCCAGGGCGCCAGCGGGGATTGTATATAGAGTGTACAATCAGACATAGTACTGTCCCACGGTAGGCGTATACAACCACACAGCAGTGGTGTACTGGGCAACTATACATGTATGGAGCACTACAACAACAATACGCATAGACACAGTACGCACCACAGACAGTACACCCTTCCAGATAGTCACCCAGTGTGTGTGTTACTCGGTAGGCATCCATCCTGACGTTGAAGATGGAAATCCATTGCCTGGTTGACCACCATGGCAATACAGGATGTCAACGGCCATGCCCATACAGAGGACATCCCGACACAAGGTGTGACTGGCCATGGCCACACACCTGGTAATATCGTCAGTTCAGACTGTACTGTGTTGATCCACAACGGCGTACTGGGCATGCTCACACACTTAGCTGTTGCAAAGGGCCGTCTTGCATGCAGATGGAGTGTAAACATGGAAGGTCTCAGTTTGGACTGTACCATGTGTCCATCTACACAACTGGCGTACATGGACCAACTGTGTGTCCATCTATACAACAGCATACTGGGCATGCTCACACACTTAGCTGTTGCAAAGGCCTGTCGTGCATGCAGATGAAGTGTACACACAGAAGGGCACAGTAAGGTATAACTGTCCTCACGCACAGGAAGCGGGTCACACATGCAGTAACCTGTACAAACACAGCTGCCATCACAGCTGTCACAGGTGCAGGTCACCCTTGCGTTGCACACTGCAGTATTACACTGTAGCTGTCCAAGTCATCACCATGTCGTCGGTGCAGCACTACACAGTCTTATAGCTGCGAATTCACAACACCATGTGACACATGACCACTGGGCTGTACAGGAGTTGTACATACACCGCACCAGCTGTGCAGAGTACACATGTACCAACAGGGATCCAACAACAGGTGGTGCCATTATGCATTGACCCGCAATGATACCAGTATACATGAACAGGTCAGCTCAAGACATACAACGGCCTTACAATAGCTGTGACACATGACTGTTGCTGTACACCAATGAACACATCTGGATATGTCATACATGCCGATTACAGCTGTGGATGTGTGCATGGATCAACACACAACACATACATACATAGCCTTTGATGTACCTCGTGCATAACAGTGGCCTAATCAATGCTACACACGCAATTGGAAGGTGGGTCCATGTCTGCTGAACGAATACTTTCACACTTTTACAGGGGTAACAATGTTGACCGGGACACATACCCTTGTACCTAATTCGCCTGTGACTTTTCGTGATATCATACCACAGTCCATGTGTTAATTTGTGTATGTCAACACACATGTCCAACAATAGCAATGCATACAAACATGGCAACAGGAGCATTACATGTGACATCTGTACTGTGCATGCAGCAACCATGCATGTGCAGTGGCCAATGTCTGTAACATAGTTGCACCTAACTTCACGACATGCAGAGTCGCGCAATGCAGACCCATCATTGACACCTGGTATATGGTGACATACAGAGCAACCTTACAGCACGCGTATGGAGTGGGATGTGTGTACATAAAGTGGTGAACCACCTGTGTAACTAGATGTGTATGTGCAGGGGTGGCTCACAGTTGTGTCACACCATCCTATCATGCCAGGTGCAAACAGTAACGCTTCATGTCACTGTTACGTGATGGTGCTGACATAATGCATACACAGCGGTCAGGTGTTACCAACTATATGTCACATGGCACCTGTAACACCTACAACCTCCCGATGGCTGCATATAGCAGCGTTAACATTTGCCGAATATAGCATTGGTACACATAATGCAACCAGCTACCACTGCATTGTCTATCAAACGCGTGTCATCATATGGCAGGTGTAATAAATTCCCCAGCACCTGCCATGTGTGTCCGAATGTTCGCTGACCAGAGATGCCACATTATCGCAGGGAATATGTCCCAGTTATTTACACATCCCTGTACACTGTTAGTAGAGATCTGTACATACCGTGGTGTGGGAAGCATGACATCGGCCGGTGTGGTGCATCACACACGGCCAGCTGTCTCCCAGTATACACATGTAGATGGTCACACACAGTGTGTGTGGCCTGTCTGTATGTATGTCTGGTGCTTGGTGTGAGGGGTGTATGCTAATGCTCCTGGTTGCGAGAAATGATCACTAACCCCACGTGGTGACTAACCCGTAATGGTGATGCAGTGCACTACCCTGTTGATGCCATAGGTCCCAGCCATACTGGCTACCTGTGCATGTTCTAACCTACTCTGTGACCATCGGTCGCGGTGGGATTTTGCATAGTACTGTGAGGGTTATGACCGGTGATATTGACAAGGGTCCCCACCCGAACACCTGGGGTGTGCATTATGGTGTAATAATCCTTACGGAATGCGGCCATGTTCCTGTACCGTTACAGTGGGTCCTGCTGCCTGCACATTGTGGCCTCCAGCTACCAAGTGGCACCTCAGCATCATCATTGGCCAGACCGCTGTCCGTAACAACCCCTGCACTTCATCATCACCATACACTGCATAATGTGTCCTGCCATGTATGTCAGCCGCCTCTGTCCAGTGCGACTGTGGCACTGACCACATGCATCCAGGTGCAGTATAATGTGCGGGACATCTGTGATAAATATTTGGTGTTTCCAACAGTCAGGTTGAGGCAACATGTAACTTGTGCATGCTGATATTGCCAGGATCGTTGCTTTCGCTGTGAGTAATCCACACAGTTAGCCATAGAGGGACCGTAAACACTGCTATCATGTGGCACATGCAAGTACAATGCTCATAGGCGGGGAACATCAGGAGTATCCACAACCAACATGATTGCTACAGATGTAACGGGACACACTGACCGCGGAACAATATCCACAGTACGTACTGCACCTGCCACTTACATGGTACGACGGGCGATTGTAATGTCGACAGTACACAACGGCCATGTCAAGCATACACATCTCCTCAGTATTCACACACAACCACGCGCAACATACACAATATCCCACCACTATGCATACAGCGCATTATTACATACACCTCTCTACCATTCTGTTCACTCTGCGCATCAGAATATTTGTGCATAACCCCTGCAACTTATTGCGTGGATGACAGGATGCGCGGGCATTGCGGCTTCACTCATATGCACAGGCGATATGTTTGCCAGGGGCATAGGCCGCACCAATGGATAACACTACGTGTGTGTGTAAGGGCCAGTGAGCTAATTCGATTACGTCTGTTCAGAATGCATGTGGATGCCGGTGGAGCCCTACAGCCAGGCTTGCCAAAAGCGCAGAAGGTGTACACAGCTCTGCCATTTGTGAGGCCTACACAGGCAGGCAATTGACAGCCCCAGATTGTACAGACCAGGTTGTGTTGAGCTCACTGCGTCCGGCCCACTCCGCCACGCGACCTGTGCCTGCCTGGGGTCGCACGCCACCACCAGGCGGGAGTGCGCCAGAGCGGTTACCGTCCCACTCCACACATGCCTGCTGGAACCGCGGTCCCCACTGAGAACATCCAGGGCCAATGCACCACGCTGGCCTGCCGTGTCCTGGTGTTGACAGGCAGCACCAGCCGTAACTGCTACCGCTACCGGGCAATTCATGGGAGCAGGCATGTGCAGGCACCACGCCGACCACACTAGGTGGTGGTTGCTGGCTCACGCCCACGCGGCCTTAAGCCTCACTCCTACCAGATATTCCCTCCAGTGTTTTCAGGGAAGGCCATGTAGAGGTTCCTGAGTTTGGCGAGGGGTGGCCTGTAGCTTACGTGCATACAAATTGCAGAGCAGCTCTTGCCTATGGTTAATTGCACCTGGATGGTTTCCGATGCATCGCGTCGCGTTGCCACCAATCTTGGAGGTGTAAGGTGTCCTTGATGAATATGGATACCCTCCCTCGCTTTCTTGGTATTGTCCGGATTTTGGGGCGGAACGCGATGATATGAGGTAAAACCTGATAGTGCTGGGGTGCTCTCAGGAGCCTTGAACCAGGTTTCTGTCACAGCACAGACATTGATGTTCTCCATACTGAGAAAGGGCCTCGAAAGTGCGTGCATCTTGAGGTTGAGACTTCTGGCATTGAGCAGCATTACCCTTAGGTTTTTTTCTTTGTTGTGTTCTAGGGTGGTAGGTTTAGAATTTGAGGCCTTGCCAAAAAGGCACTATGGAGGAAATTGGCTTAAAGAGCCTTTGCCAAAATCCGGAATCCCAGGGGTGACAGGTGCTTCTAATGTACATTTAGCTCAGTGTTTACAATGTCCCACATATTAGCAGCTTGGAAAAACATCTCGGAGATTAAAGGACTGATATTTACAAGGCATAACACAAATATTAAAAAGAAAAAAAATGACAAATGCCTTGTATAGGCATAGTTTGGATAATTCTACACATTTTTTTTGGCTTTTTTAGCTTATTCGAAAAGCAGAGTTATGAAGGATATTCAAGATAAAGTGACTGATGAACATCTGAGTGAGCAAGAATTAAGATGGCAGATTAGATTAAATGCCCTTTTACTCCTCCTGGTTTAAATGACGGCTTATCAATTGTATCAATTTTAAAATTAAGGAATTATGTTTTATAAGTATTTGCATTGATATATATTTCTTAATATACATATACCTTTATATATTTTTATATACATTTTTGTTATATGAATCATGTGATTTTTTTATTAGGGTTTGATTGGTTGGTTTGAATATAAAAGGGTTGACTGTGTAATTGTGATTGTTCTGAAGAAGTTCCAGTGTAATGGAACGAGGCGAAGTGCTTAACCTTGCTTTGTGGTTCATTAAACTTAAATTTTAGTCTGAACACCTCAAACGGATACCATTTTATTTTATTCCATTCTGGTTTGTTTTATTTGTGACTACAAGGTTTATTGTATTGACTCTGGAGGTGTTTGATGATGGAGAAAGGTACTGCTGGCATTACGTGACTTGCTTCCAAAGGGGTATTAAAAAGTCTGAAGGTTTGAATGAAAGAGAATACTGAGTGTATTTGATGACAAAAGTAGTGGAGAAGAAGCAAAAAGACAATTGCAAAACATCAGTGTAGACGAGTTGCTTCCAGAGATTACAAAACACAAACAACTTCTGTTTCTTAAGTATAAAATGAACAGACCCATAGAGAAGGCAGAAGAGCAATGTCACCTCAGTCCCAGTGTTTGCCAAGAACTGGAGTGCATAGCTTAAAATCTGGAAGATTGAAATGGAGAAAGAGCTCTCCATGTTGATGGCACAAGCAGTTCTGTGTAACTACATATAGAAATAAGGGATATTATGATGTAGTTCTATGAGCAGCTGTAACATTCTGAGGACAGTAAACACCTGGGAAGCCAGTGTTTTGCAGGAGATATGATTACCCAAGCTAGGTAAGGAAGATGAGAGATGCAGAGACCTACTGATATCTGGGAACTGGAGGGAGGGAGAGTTGTTCTTTAACTTTAATCACTACATTTTATGTTGATAACACCTTAATTACAAGGTTTATGCCTACCAACAATGCAGAACAACAGCCTGTTGAACCTGCTTTCTGGGAAGCAAACAGATTTTTCCATAAACACTACCAAAATAGTTTATATATTTATTGTTAGAAGCAAATTCTGAGCATCCATAGGCACAAAACATGAGTCTCTGAAAGATCCAGCATTCTTGAGACCAAACCACAGACAAATTAACCACATAAATAAAAGTCTACCATATTGTGTTAAATCTAACCACTGAATCTATGACATATTTAGCCAAAAATGTCCAAGTAAGAAAATGGAAGATGGCTTACTCAATAGTACGTAATTACAGCCAAAACATTTACCTCAGTCAAATGGCTATAGCTAAAATCTGCCCTTTGGTTACAATAGTATCATGTCACGAACGGCAAAGTTATGATTGTAAATCTCATTTCATTTTCACATAAGTAACATACATTGCTATAAATACCTTTAGCAGTTAAATAAGGAAACCATGGTCTAATGCAAGCAATGTCCGACAGCAATTGGACCGTCTATATTTATCTCATGTAAATCATTGCTGTACTCTTCCTATTCTTAATACAGGATACTGCCAGCTAATACTACTAACTAATTATGCCTAGATACTCATTACAAACTACTCCCACACCCAGCTCTTATTCACTACTCTGGTACACCATGATTACATAATGTCTTCACTTGTAGTAACAGAACTTCCTTTTGAATCTGTATTTCCTGCAAAACTCCTATCCATCTCAAAAACTGATATCCTGTCATTGAGCTACATTGAAATTGTGTGTGTTGAATCTGTACTGAAACTGAACGTGTTAGCTCTTTAAACATGTATCACATACCACAGCAAAAAATATATTTTGTTAATAAAGATGAATGATGTAAAAAACACTGCAAAAATGAAAATGTTTAACTGCATGAAACACTACAATAGAATAACCTCTACAAAGCTTGAACATTTTATATTACTGTCCCATTATCTTCATTCTAAATGTCTCATTAAACTACTGTTGCCAACACTGTAAAGTGCTTAGTGAAATGTTACTACTACTATTAATCTTTGTTTTGTCATTTCCTAGGAGCAGTCAGCACTTTGCTCAACAAATAAAACTAAAACTAACTAACTAACTAACTAACTAACTAACTAACTAACTAAGCAAAGACTCCTGGGAGTAAAGGTCTACAGGTCTGGAAGTGTAAGCTTTTCAAGGAGAATGTATCTCTGTTTTTATGATAGTATTTTGGGAGGGGGAGAGGTACACTCAAAATGCAGGATGTACTGGTCACATTTTAAGAATGAAAGGAATTTTCTTTGTTGCTTAATATAAGCTTGTTTCCTTGTTTATAGTGGACATAAAGACTTAGGCCAATGTTCTGTATATCACACCAGAAAAAATTGGTGGCAAGGCTAGTATAACCAATACGTGGAAATTCCATTAGAGGAAGAATGGGACTGACCATGTTAAATACTGGTACAGAGACCTGAGGGATACATCAGTAGGCCTCTTTTCCTGAACACTGATTTATTCATGTTTTGATAAAATGAAATGAAGCTATGTGCTACCAGTTTTAATAGCCTATGGCTTGTATGAGGATTTATTTTTTATTAGCGATGAAGGCAGTGACTTGCAAAGCATCACCAGGCTTTATGTAAATAAGACCCTTATTTCATTCATAATATTTCTGCATGGGGAAGTACAGAACTATATACTTTTGATCATGCTGTTCATTTTGATTTAGCAGTATCTTTCCAGAAGACTCAAGCATCATCATGAGATTAAGGATGACAAGGCTGGGAATAGATAATGTATAGTGTCTATGTACATGAATGACTGCTGCTGTTGCTGAATTTTGTCAGAGTCATTCATGTAGTAGAATGGATGTTGGGGTCTGATGCATTTATATCTGGACAAAAAGACAGTGTAATCAAATCATATCTGTGGCTCTTGAATGAGATTGTGAACCACCTGACAGAAAAAAACACTGTGTTGAGAAAGTCCCTCAGGAATACCTCACAAATCCAGTGTTTGTCCATGTACATAGTATACAGTGCAAAGATAATAATGAAATTCAATAGCTGTGATAATGGATCAGCATCAAGTTGGTTTTAAGCAGCAGAGCACCATGGAGTTACATTTATAAGTGGGTTCTTAGACACTGAATTGACAGTCTTGCTTTAGGTGCTGTATGAGCTACTTACCTTGTCAGTGATAATAGTGTTTATGTGTATTAGCATGCATCAGTGTGACATTTCTGTATTCATTTGGGTTAGAAAGAAGCCCAGGAAGGGAGAATACTTTATACTAAAGAAGGAGTACACCTTCAACATGTACAAATGTATGGTCAAGCCAAAGCATTGTTACAGTACTTGAAGGCCAGTACAGATGGAAATTAGGTGTAGTTATATTAAGGAATTGCATAGTTCAAAATTCTAAGACACATGAAGACACACGTGGAAGACATGTTATAAGAAATAAGTTGTGTTTATGGACTGAACCAGTAAGAAATTAGACCAATGATGTATTAAACTTAGCAGGCAGAGCCTGTTGAGCAAATGAATGGGAAGGAGCCACAAAGGGGAAAAGGGGATAAACCCTTCTTTGAGAAGGCTGGAGGGATGCAGTTATTTTGTCATAGATCAACTTTGGGAAGGGTGCAGATAAGGTAATTAAAGTCATTTGAGGAGCTTAAACATGAGAACCACATGTGTAGAAGAGTTTACCTATGAGCCATTAATGATCTTTTTTCAGCTTACCATTTATGAAAATTAAGTATAGAAAACAGTGAGCTAAAAAACCTAAAACACAAAAATCTATCTGTATATATATATATATATATATATATATATATATATATATATATATATATAACTCCACAGTTGTACCCCAATGTCAAAAGGGGAAAACCCCTTGAAAAGCATGTTGCTGGTTCACACAACACATTAAATTGTGGGAAAACTCAACACAGCATTAAATTCTCAGACTTAAGCAGCTCAACCACCAGTGCAGTGAACACCTATAGGTAAATGTATACAACAGGACAGGTGGAGATCTGTTTGATTTTTTAATGTATTTAAAGATGTTATTGATGTGATATGGGTATGAGGCCACTCACAGGATAGGAAAAAGTTGTTAAAGCAGTGGTAAAGAGTTGGAAAGGCCCTCTTTCATTATGAATGATCTATATTTGACTGAGAGAATATATAAGGAAGGTTATAAAGGAAAAAATGGGAGTGGAGCAATTAATTTTGAGGAAGCTTGAATTAATGTGTCGGTATGTTAGAAATACTGTATGGATTAAAATATCTACTGAAAATTGCACTTTACAATCACATATATGTAGTAACATTCCCCTGTAAGATTGTCTAAATATGGCTGATTTATAATTCAAAATTATTTTTTTAATTTTTTTTTTATTACTATTTTGTCTTCACTGTTTGTTGATCATTAGTCCATTCTATGATGGCCTCTCTACCCAGGGCCAGTGTTCTGGGTGCCTCAATCCTCACCACTGACACTGGTGAGAGACAACCAATAAAAACAGGAATGAATTTATACAGTATTGTAAGATGTAGTTCAATTCATCAAGCACAATCTCCCCAAAGAGCAAACAGGGAACATGCTCCAGACCTGGAATTGGACTGTCTGACTCTCCAGATCCCAAACAAGACCCACTTTTGAGAATTGTGTCCCAGTTCTAAGTAGCTGCTACACTCACACCTGGGTATTTGATTTTCACACACACACACACACACACACACACACACACACACACACACCCACACACACACACACACACACGCACACACACACACACACACACACACACACACACACACACACACACACACACACACACACATTCCTAGCTGTACCCCTTCTGCCCAGACTATAAGATAACTATGCTGCAACCAGTCAACTACTCTCATGCTCTTACAAGGCTATGCACTTATACTGAGTAAATTCAATACTACTGTAAATGGTAGAGTGTAACCAAGGCAGCAAAACATTGTGTAGTGGCCCTGGTATCACTAAAATAAGCACATATACTCTCAAGATGTTAAAAGTATTTTCTAAAAGATCGGCCATATTGAAAGGTAAAAAATATTTAATAATAAATAATAAAACAGGGTGTGAGGTTGGCATAAGGAGTTTACCTTACAGGCACAAGGCACAGGGGTTTGATTCTCACATGGGAAACATATTAGGCTTAAAATGGCCCACAAGGGCAATTAGCCTAGTACTAATCTATGAACCTATAAAACTGAAAACACGAGAATACTAAATATCTAAGTATAATAAGCACCAGTGTTTCAGTCACAGGAGAAATAAAAATAACATAGTTGGACAGATTTAAATAGATGAAGAAAAACAATACTTAGCTAATCTCACTGTATTTGCTGACTGTCTAAAGAATAACTGTTCCCTAGCTAACTTGCAATGAATAAAGGCTTGTTGCTTTGGAACACTACATGGGTTTCATGATTTTTGGAAATTATTCTGACTGAACTCATCAATTAAGTTTTTAAGACCACTAATTTCTTTGTTTTTATTTGTTTCCACAACACTCATGGTGGTGTGGTTGGAACTAGACAGATTCCTGTGCTTGTACATGTTTTATTCTAGCTAACTTATTTAATACAGCAAGGCAAGATAGCATGCTGAGATGCTTACTTCCACAAGGCAAGGTGATGTGCTTCAAACTAAAACTGAACTGAACTAACTGAGCTGAACTGACTATGATAACTGTCATAGATCTTTATATCAGGTTCCAAAAAAAAACAAACTGCTGTGAGAGTTCCATCCTCTCAGTGCTGGTTATAGAATGACATTACATTTGATCACCTGACTCTGGTACAATACACACTCAGAGCTTTGCTAAGATCTGTTGCAGCATCTGAAAGCTATAGAACAATTTTAAAAACTTCTACTCTTCCCATACAGAATTCTTTGTTTAAACATACACATTTAATCAGTTATAATAGCACTGTAGATACATTTTTAACACAAGCATTTGTACAAGTCAGTGGGATAGTTAAATGACACAAAATTGTTTACAAAACTCCATCTAGCTATGCTGGCATATTTTGCACATGCATAGCCCTATTTTCCCTGGCATACATGGAAATACCTCACATCGTCATTTCCTTCTAACCAATTGTCTCATTTGTTCACCATCCCCAGGGGGAGGGTCAGTTAGGAACATAGAAGCAATACTAGGGAAGTTACCACAGTGGCTGTAAGGGGCCTAACCATGCACAATATTAATTAATTAAAGCACCCATATAAAATTCAGGAGAATGATGCATACTGAAAAGTCATAACAGTTCAAGTAAATGTCCATTCTAGTCCTAAGACATAATGCCCAAGTACTATGCAGCAAATAATGGTTGAATTTAAAATCAAAACTTGATGCACAGAAACAGAATATTTCTGAATCCAAATATCCTACCCAATACAGACCCAAATTTAGCAACAATAAGGGAATGTAAGCAAACACTGCTGCAACAGAGTTCCATGTATCAGGGTCACACTGCAGAGAAGGAGAAAGGAGTGACAAGCTGAGTAAAAGTTCATGAAATAATTTAATTTAAAATTGGCTAAAAGCACTAAGTAAATGCAAATCCCCAACCTCAACACTAGCAGAGAAACATTCAGATAAGTGCTAACTTAAGTATTTACTGCTCTCTTATCTTGTTAATAAGACCTATGGTGATATGTCTAGTCTCAAGTAAGGATACGTAATCAGGTAGCAAATGGATAGCTAGCTAGGTAGCTAGCAAGATAAACAGATAGACAGACTGACAGACAGGATAGAAAATACTCCAACACATACTTTAAATTCTGAGCTTCACTTTGGCAATCTGCCTGCTTCAGTCAATGCATTTTTTCATTCCTTTAAATGTGCCAGTTTACTGATGCAGCTAGGTCATCCAGACTTCCAGGATGCAGTCAATCTTTTTCACTCTGAACAAGCAATTTCACTGTTCATTTTCTTCTGCTCTATAAGCAACTAAAAATGTCATTTACATCTTCTATTTGCATTTTCAGAACTTTATTTTACATTCGTTTACATTTAAATTATTGATAGTAAAAAATGGTTGTTAGTACCTTTGAGCTTGTATTGTCATTTTTTTTCTGTGTAGAGTGACTTACAAATGCGTGTGTGCATGCGTATGTTTGTATACTATATATTTATATATATATATATCTATATATATATATATATATATATATATATATATATATGGGTCCCCTACACTAGACCAACATGCCACAAAGCCGACGCCCAGAAGACCGACGACATAGATGATCGCCACGGTGACATCCCGACAGCGGAAACACCGACATGGGCAATGTGTGAGCAAACTTGGTAAGTGTGCGATAGTGAGGGATTTAGGTTAGGGTGCGGACAGGTAAGTGTGCGATAGTGAGGGATTTAGGGTTAAGGTATGGACAGGTAAGTGTGCGATAGTGAGGGATTTAGGGTTAGGGTCGGAAAGGTGGAGTGTGCGGTAGTGTTGGACTTAAGGTTAGGGTGCGGGTCAGGTAAGTGTGCGATAGTGACAGAGTTTAGTTTTAGGGGCGGATTAAGTGAATTAGGGTTAAGGTGCGGGTTGGGTAAGTGTGCAGTAGTGTTGGACCTTAGGGTTAGGGTTTGGGTTAAGGTTAGTGCATATATAGTTGTGTGTAATGTGTAGTTTACGCTTTGTGTGTCGGTGTTATGGTGTTCGGTTTGTGAGTTGTCAGTATTATGTGCTGTCGGTCTTCTGCGTGCGGTGTAGTGTAGGGATCTATATATATATATATATATATATATATATATATATATATATATATATATATATATATATGGGTTATTAATAATGAGGTTTGTCATTTTGTATTTTGGGAACTGATATATTTACACAAGTTCTTTCCTGGATATTTCCTGCTTTACTTTCACTCAACATACACTGCTGAACTATACTACAAAAATAAGAATGCTGCATAGCCCACTGGTACAGGGACAGGCTGTCCATTTGTGCTGTAGTGACCTTGAGTTTGGGAATGAACTCAAGCCATCAGTACGGCAGAGTGGGGACAATAGAATGATGCAGCTGACAGAGTGCTTTCCTATGTTTGTGGAGGGTTTGGTGGGTTGTGGAAGTTCATTGTCTGTGTAACCTTTGGTGGGGAACAGACGCTTCACAGGGCATCTACTTAGAATACAGGGGGATGACACTGATGTCAATGCATTAGCCATTCCCTAGCCTTTGGCACATAACTGTAAAAATAATGGTTCCTGGTTTCATGTATGCAGCTCCTTACTGGATCCTATATTCACTGTGGTTACAAAGAAGCTAATGCTGATGTTGACTTTATGAAGAGTTGAGGGCTACCCAGCAAATGATTATGCTGGGGTAATTGAATGGAGCAATCAGTGTACCTGGATGTGAAATTCAGGAGAACATCTGCAATAATGCATGGTGTTGAGAGGGTAGAAATTAAAAAAAGGAGGAATGTTGCATGTCACTCATGAAAATAAGTTAATTTCAGTAATTATTTTTATGCATGTTTCAGTGTAGTCCATGGTACCTTCTGGTTCTGTTACCGATAAATTAAAACCCTTATGTATGCAACAAGACAATCTCCCTATTAAACCATTTTCAAAGAAAATGCGACCTTTGTAATTATTGTGATGTCACATATTATAATTTTTCCTGCAACACAATATGACACAGTCCTGGAAAGGAGAAAAATAAAGACTTAAATGTGGATATTACTGGAAAGTGCACTGGAAGCTTGGGCGGTGTAAAAGTCACATGGTTAATAAAACTGCATTCAGATCCATTAGAAAACCATGGGTTAGAGCAGCGATGGGGAAGCAAGATATTGTAGACTTTGGATTTCATGCCTCTAGCTACAGTATTACATAACAAAGGATAATAGGTAGAATTTGGGATTGTTTCTCAAAAGCCTATTCATACACGTGAACTTCAAGTTAATACTCTATACTTTATAACGGGGAAATTTTAGTTTGACACCATGCTAGACAGAAATATATTTGTAAAGCTGAACATGTTAATATATTATTAAGAAAGTTAATTCAAAATGACTTAATGAAATCTGTGATTCAAAACATCACCCTTTTTTAATGTACCCCCTTCTTTCATTATATTTTCATTGTAAATATTTTGGAGAAATGTTGCAACCATTCTTCTATTCCTCCTTCTATGACTGGATCAAGGAAGCAAGCATAAGTAGTACTTGAAAAGGATAGGAAATACCTCCTTACAATGAGAAATGCCTGTGTTTGTTTAAGTGGTTCCTCGTGTGCATCGGAACTACAAACATTGCATATACCTGTGTTGTCCCAGGCGTATATTACATCATGTAATAGGAAATACCTCCTTACAATGAGAAATGCCTGTGTTTGTTTAAGTGGTTCCTCGTGTGCATCGGAACTACAAACATTGCATATACCTGTGTTGTCCCAGGCGTATATTACATCATGTAATTACTTTGCTTACATGATGTATTTGTACTACCAGATTAATGGATGTCAACAGGAGTCCATAAACTCTTTGAATATTTACTATCACTCAAACCTGCAGTAGCCTAAATACTTTTAATTATTACCAGTTGCAGTATTGCCTTAATGGCAATGATATAGTGACAGATTTGCTCCTGCTAGACTACAGAATATAATTTAGACCAGCTGCTTAATGTATTGCCCAGTTAGATTCATGAGGTTTGTCCTTGTTGCTGAAGTAAAAAGCTGGTACAATAAATGTTTCTTCACTGTTGAAAGGATAACGCTAGAGTATTATGCTATTGTTTTCTTTCCTCATGTGCCTATAGTATTGATTACAGGGGAAATACTAAACTGATTTATATATTTAACATTCTTATATAAAATGTGCAATCTTTATATGTCTTTAAAAAGTAAACCCTCTTTTTCATTTGCAGAGATATTTAGCATCTGTATCGCTCATGTTATCCTACATTATTGCATCACATCCCAGCAGACAGGCAGTGGTTTGAGCTTGCATATTATATAATTCATTTAATAATAGCATGATGGTCTGGAGTTCCGTTCGGATCAAGCAATTAGAGCCAATTAATGGTTCTTCTTTTCTCTCCTAATTGCAAGATTGCAATAGCAAATCATTTTTGGAACATGCAAGGCAGAGCTGTTGCTGTTAAGGGATAATTTATTGAGCAAAGCAGTTCATGTCTTGCATTTTTATAACCTTTTATAGCTTTAGTTTTGCTGAAGTACTGAACCATATGGCTACAGGAAATTGTGCTGAACCTGCATTGTTCCCCAGATTAACACTCAAGTTGTTTCAATTACATGTGTTTGGTATTCTGCTAAAGCATGTAGAGAACAGATTTGCTAGGCTTCAGGAAAGTGGAAACAACAAAGAGGAGAGGTCAACCAACCTCAGGAGTTCTGGAACTGTATTTACAGCTCACAGACATTATTATGCTGTTTCCATTAAGGCACATGAAGGTTTCTGAAAGCATTGTAATAATGTATACCTTCAGTACATTTTCTCTTCATGAGATTATCTGCTTTTCACTCTTTTAGCATCTTCTGTTTTTGTAGTATTAGGTCTGTTAATGGTGTAAGTGGATATAATGAGCTATCTTTACCTGAACAATATATTAACAAGTAACAGAGTTATGTTAGCCTGCAACAGTAAGCACTACATACTTACTTTGTCACTTGCTTATACTCTGTTGTTTGCTATGTAGAATGCAGGTAGTTAGAACTAGGAAAATAGTTATTACACTATTGATTATCACAGGGATTGCAGCTAGACATGCCTGAAGGCATTTTTTCTGATGTTACAGAGTGAGCTGTCCTTTGGTTTGATGTCTTTTTTTCTTCCACTCTGTCTTTGTCTCCTGCTTTAGTCCGTTAGGGGGACTCTTTCCTGCTATACCCTTAGATGGAGGTCAGATTCAGTGCCTGTAACTCTAAACCAGATGGCAGATGTGATAACTATGATATCTGATCTGAGGGGAATACTAGTGGGAATCTGAAACTATGTGGACGATTAACCTTTATTTGGCTTTACATAAGTGCTAGAATGTCTGATCATATACTAGTTGCTAACGTACCTCTGCACTCTTTGTAGGCAGGGAACATGGTGATGTGTTGCAAACCAATGTCTGTCTTCTACCCAGTTAATGAACCTCTGTGCAAATAATAACTGCAGGCTTGGCCTTCATCAAAGTTTGTATACTTCAGAGAAAATATTAAGATAATTCACTCCTGGGGTGGTACCCATGTCCTCCTTGACAGAGGAAGTCGGTTACCATAGACCCTTACCTCTGTGACCTTAACTCACCTACCCACTGACAATTGAGGCTACTCAGAATAAATATGGCTAGGCTTGTAAGGGCTCTAGGGCTGTTAGCCTAGTAACCTCCTATGAGCCTATGAACCTATGAATAGCAGCCATAAGTATGTCAGTGTGTTTTCTTAGTTGATAAGTCAGTGGCCTGAGTTTGTTGCCAAATGCAGGTCATTGGAATTATCAAAAGAAATGTAAATATAAATATAGCCACCGCATGCAAAGTTTAGTAGTATCTTTCACATTTCTAATAAACCTGTATAAATTTGTCTTGAAAAAGCCTTAATGTGAACATCCATTAGTTTCTAGACATTGCTTTTGTTTTTTTAATTTTAAACAGAATATCTGGTATTTAAACATTATTACAGTTGATGTCCAAATCAAAATTTAATATAACAAAAGCTGCTCATGTTTATGATAATATGTACTGTGTATACTATATTCTGCATTATGTTGGTTAGGGTATATAGCATTTTAGTTAGAATATGCGATTTTCAAGATGTCAATGATGGTTTAATCTTCATTCATTGCAGGTTTTTGTCTTGAGTATAATGTAGACCATTAAGAGTATGAACTGCTAATGGGCTTTATATAGTTGTTCTGGGACTGAGTCTTTCAAACCATACTTTCTAAATATAAGTAAGTCACGAAAATACAGCCTTTACCAGAAGAATAGGACTGCTTGGCATGTCTCTAACATCTGGATAAGCTATAAACCCCACATAACCAAAATATAATTTATGCATTTGATCCAGCATAACAACTCACATTCGGATTTTACCACACTTTGTCTTAATTGTCCAGTTTTTTATGCGATTACCTCTTTAGACTTCCTAGTCCATCACCCCATCCCACCCATCTTGTATAAAATATTTATTTACTTATGTCTCTCTTGAGTCATCCACCTAGTATTTTTTTATTATTTTTTAATTGTGTTGTCTTGTTTGCTTGTATGTTTCTATACTTCTTTCTTTTTCTTTTTTGACATTTGCTGATAACTCACTGGACACAATACAGTAAGCTAGTTCTGAATGGAGTTCCAAATTATTACAGGCGCATACACAGCGTGCACAAATGAAGGCTTTCCAAATCATCTGTTGCTGTTTGGAATGTGGGAGGAAACTGTAGCACCTGGCAAGCCCCCATATGGATAGAGAGAGAATGTACCGATTACATACAGAAGGCACTTCTGTCAAGAACCAAAATGGTGAAGTAAGTTCTGTGATGCTGACTCTGTGAATTTCCTTGCTGTGCATAATTTTTTTCTGTTATATTCTACACCTTCTTCCAGTTTTCTTCAAGACTACACATTTAATGCTTACTCCTGCTTCATATGATTTCTGGTAATGTCCTTATGCTATATTTCCATAAACTGCACTGCTTGCATAATGTTTGTGTCCTGGGAGAATGAGTTTACAGAACTGAACAAATATTCAGAATGGAGCAGCTCCCTCTAAACAGTGGTAATATGTTTATTTTCTAGTATCTTCTACATGCCAGTACTCCAACAACCTTTTGCTCTGCATTGTCACCATGTTTGTGTAGCTTAAATCATCCAATATGCATACCTGAGTTTTCTTCTTCTTTCTCTTATTCCTTTCCCACCTCAGTTACATAGTACAGTTGTTGGCTATTGTTTAATGGAAATAAGGCCACATAGTGGTGCTGCAGGTAGTGTTGCTTCCTCACAGCAAAAGGTTCTCAGTCTGATTCTCAGCTGGGGTGCCTTCTGTGTAGAATCTACATGTCCTCCCTGTGTTCACATAGGTTTCCTCCATGTGCTCCAGTTTTTGTCCCACATTTTAAAGACATGCAGTAGGTGGATTGGACACTCTAAATTAGCCATAGAAACAAGTGTGTGGTCTGGAAGAACTACTGCATCAGGGCTAGCCACCTGGTGGTGTAAACCTTGGTTCTAGATGATTGTCATTGCTGATGTGACAGCATGACCCCATGTGCAAAGATGGGAAAAAATGAGCTGTGGATGGATGGTTTAATTGATATGTTGTTTTATAGCTATGCACTTATGATTTAGACTGCTGTAGTTGAATTGTTCCTCTCATCTCACCACATTTTCCTTTCTAGCCTTTTTTAAAACTTGTGCATTACCCCCATTGAAGTTTTGTGTAATTGCATGCTTTTACTTCCAGATCTTTCAAAATTGCTTAATGTAATTAGCAAAGTTGAAGAAACAATATATTGCTTCTCAAGTGTTACAATTTATAATCCTTCTTCTTGGACTAAGGTATATTGTCTTATGGAGGGCTTGGACTTCTTCACAGTATGACTAAAGGACTCTAATCTGAAACGGCAAAGAGTGTGGTTTTCAGTCTCTTAAAATAAGTTATTTTATTTAAGAGGTGAGTGAGTCATACCTGTCATTATCATCTGTGGCATGTCTTTATGTTCTAGTTTGCTGTTGCTGTTCTTCCATTAGTTCACTACCATTCATTCCATGCATATTTTCCTCAGTTTGATGATGCATTAACTGAAGTACTGTGACAATTTATTCATTCTATTCTGACTTCTGTCATGCCTGATGAACAGGTAAGAGGTTTGGGGATTTAGCTACAGAAAAATTTATAACACTCCATGGCATCTTAACAGGTAGAGAAATGAGACAAATAACAGAAAAAATATTTTGCATTGCAAGACAAACTGTTTCACGAGTTTCTTAAGTTTATTAGTATGATGTTTAGGCCCTAAGGCCATTAACAAGCTCCAACTCCAGTAAACAATGAAAACTTCCCTACCTATTTGTCTAGATTTTTAAAGTAATTCTAGATTCTTAGAGTTGTGCATTTGGTAATGCATTTTGTTTCACCAATGCGGGATGGGCTGGGTCAAATATGATTGTCTCAATTTTATTAAATAGGTTCTAAAATTGGCATCCATGTGTTTATTTGTAAAGTTAATAAAACAGGTTTCTAAACATATTGATGTTCGTAATGCCTCATCTTTAGGTGCTTTGAATATTAAAATTAGCTTCTTTGTGTAATATCTGTATTAGGTGATTAATTACAAATAGATATAGATCTCTCAATATTATTTAGCTGCCTATCTGATGAAATAAATTTGGTTCATTTCCATCTTATAGATATATATATATATATATATATATATATATATATATATATATATATATGGTTTTTTTTTAAATAAATGTGATCAGTTGAGTAAGTACAAAAGACAGTATTATACTGTATAATTTAATGCATATGTGCTTTGTTCAGGTTTACCAAAGTGACCTCATCCTTTAATGAGAAAGTTTTCATCATCATAAGCTCATAGGTACTTACTAGGCTGCTGATTCATGATGATCTTTACAGGCTTAGTCATGTATTCCAAAACAGCTTTTAGCCCTTATGTTTTAAGTATGAATGACCCAGAGATTAGTAGAATATTTACATGTTGTCCATATCCAGGAAGGACAAGGGTGCTAAATCAGGAGTGAATTTGCAGATAGCCATCCATTCGTCCAGATTACATTTGAAAAGTGTACCAGAAGCAATTTACTTTATGTAGAGAGGAAAGCAATTCCAAAGAAGTAGTGTTCCCTGTTATACATATCTATACATCCACGTTCTATTTATGTTGCAAAAGAGATTGAGATCTCTTGAGTGGCTCTTTATGCCACCATTGGAATTGTAAATATGAAGTAGGTCAGAGAGGATAGGATCTGTTGAGGATCCCTACACAAGGCAAGGGTCACCTCTCAGTGGCGTGTCTCAGAGCTAGTTACTGTATGGCTTTATTTCGAACATAATTTTAATGTTTAACAAATGAGTAATTTGATGTAATTCTAATTATTAGGTCTTATAATAATATTATAATTTCTTCCAAAATGACACACTGATGGTTAATAAGTTTATAAAATGTAGGTCTTTTCTAAAAGTATTTGTTTATATTTACCAGTGCTAAATTGTAGTCCTGCATTTATATCCCATTTTGCAATTTCTTGTATATACTTGTTCACTGTAATGATATCATTCTCTGGGGTACTTTGCAACCTATTTCATCAAAGTATTTGAAATGAAAGCATCTCATAATATTATTGAATCTTCTGTCTCTTGATGAATTATTTTTTTCTTTGTGTGATTCCTAAAAAATAAGTAATATGATCAGACATTCAAGCACTGACAAAACCTACCCTATAATGTCTCAAATGTAGACCATCATTCGCAGGCATACAGTAATTCTGAATGCATTCCACTCAGCATGAAATTAGCCTAATGGAGCAAACTATGCATGACTGCCTTCACCAAGTATTACATTTCAGTGCCTTTGTAAACTTGTAAATCCATCTTAAGGAAGGGATTATCTCACAAACCACAAATTCAGTTTTTCTAGTTTCAGAAATTCCAGTATTTTTAACAATTCAGTCTTCATATGTTTTAGAGGAGTATCCCTAAAGGTGTTTTTAACTGTGTTAAGAATTATGTATTTATATTTGACATTATCCTGCAATAGGTTCCCTAATAGCCATGCTATGTCGAATAATTTCAGAGATGACAATGATGAAAATGTCACTCTAGTCTTTTTTTTTCCATTTTAAGGAAGGGATTATTTCACAAACCACAAATTCAATTTTGCTGGTTTCAAAAACTCCAGTTTTTTTAATAATGCATTTTTTCATATGTTTTAGAAGATTATTCCCTAAGGTTGCTTGTACCTGTGTTAAGAATCATATATTTATTTCTGACTTTATCCTGTAATAGGTTCCCTAACAGCCATAGTATGTCAGTTAATTTCAGACACAACAATGCCTATCATTTTACCCTCTTACATAGAAAGTATGCATTTATCACCATTTCTTGTACTTCACTGTTATTACATTTTGCATGTTTTTGTTATCTCCGAGGATTATAACAATCTCCGAGTAAAGTGTATGTGGGGTTTTTATAACAGTATGTGCCAGTGACACAGTATTTCCACTTAATTGATAATTAGTAGGCTTCATCAAAGGATCTGATTGATAAGATTTTACTTTAGGTATGTATTCATCATTTTTATAAAAGTCTGTCCCCCGGATTCATGAAGCTCGGCAAGGCCGTGTAAGGCTGCGCCGGGCGATATATGGAGTAGTAGCGCCATATGCATATTAATGAAGGCGCAGCCACCACAGCCATGTGCATAGGAAACGCGTCTTGCGAGTGCATGGGGCGCACTTGCGGAGGGAGGCGTGTCAATGTCGGCTGTCGATGAGCAACCTAAACTGCTGAATAGTATAGTCCACCTGCAGTAATACTCGCACCTATCAGTGTCCGTGGAGACTGAAACATATACAAAGCATGCAAGATAGTCCCTGCGAACAGAAAATGAAGAAGCAAACACAAATTCACAATAGGGAATAACAGGTCCCTACCCTTGAACAAATGACAGAAAAAACGCGTGCCCATGGTCCAACATAGTGTTTATAGCTATACCATGTGGAAGTGAAACATATCATATGCTAGGGCACCGCCAGGAGGTACGTCCAGCCCAATGGAGAGGGTCACCAGCTGACCCCTAATGTGAGGGAGGGTACATAGCTGTCCAGATGTGTCCATAACAAAATACACAAGGAGAAATGTAGCTATATGTAGTGAGTGTATGTCCGAATCATATCCCACAAGGGATGTAATAGTCACATACAAAAAGTATGTCTGTATCCCACATAACAAATGTGATAGGGAATAGAATACACATGTAAACGAATCAGGAGCATAGAAACAGCTACAACAATAAGGACACATGTAGGCCGAAAGGAACAGTATAACCCATACCATCGACTAAGAATACCACCTGTCCCACTTTGCGAGCGACAGTACTGCTGCCAGATGTGTCCTGACACAAGCATGTAAACATGGCAAATGTGCAGAGATTATAGGACATAATTATCCCTCAGACATCATGTAATAGTGACATTAAACAGTTGTTCTCCACACGTATATTACATAAATGTCATAAGAAAAAGAATAAGCGACTGAAATGCTACAAGACTAAAGCTTAGATATAGGCAAGAGTTGTAAGTTCTATCTGCCGAACTGACCGTGGGTATGTGTCCATGTGGAAAATGTGTTGTGTCCACTGCAAATGTTACATTGTGGCCAAATGAAAAGGTGGAAACAGTACCGTAGACTGTGGGGAGGCATTGTCCACAACAGTCGGATATGTGGAAGGAATAGCATGGACATCGGAAAAGGTGCCATCCCCCCAATGAGTACAACAGGTGTGCAAATCCCAGGAGTCATCAGTAGAAGCCAAACTAGTATGTGACACAGCTGAACGGGTAGTACCCGGGTATACCAACTAAGTAACAAAAGTGAAGTATGGGCGCAGTACCTATGTGTTTGAGGTATAGCACGTGGGAAGCAAACATGGCAGGGTAGTCCACACAACCATAAAGGTACCCGACACTTGTAGGGCAGTCAATGTGCTACTCTGGCCGTGTCATGGCCCAACCACAACAGTAGTGAGCTATCGGATGTGAGTAATTTGCATGTGAGGGGTGGATGTGTAATGGTAAAACCCAAAGCGATACTGTGTCGTATGCAGAAAAGGTGAACCAGAGGTATAGGAGGGGCAGCAGGTGAAGTGGACATAAACACAAACACATGGAGAAACAGCTGCAAGACAAGCAGACAGGCCATAGTGTAGAACACAATCCCACAAACATATGTATCATGTAAATGTGCGATCAAAATGTATAGATATGTCACCGTCACATACCCACAGGTTGGTCCTGATGGAACTGGCCATAACAAATGCAACACACCTGGCTGCATAATGGGCTACCCAGCATACCCTCCATATCACACAACCCAGCCCCATAACAGAACGCCCACCAAATCCACCCGTATGTGGCCCACTGGTCCGTTGCAGACACAGCTACACATACCAACCCCACGCATATGTAGGTAGGTATTGCCACCCTAGGCAGTGTCAGGATAGCACACCATGTATTCCCTGCATGTTAAACCCCCTGCACATTTTCATAAAGCCAAAATACATTTCAATATCATTTCTGTGTGGAATGGGCCAATTTCTGGAATATCCCTTACGGGATAAGTAACCTGTGTAAATAGTAGAATGGGTATGACGACAAGATGTCCAATCCTGTACATATCTGGACACAAGTCAGAACGTGAAGTACAGGTCCAAGACACTGACCAGACCTGAGTGGTCATGCATAACCCAGTACCCAGGATAAAACACCTTCCCGTGAAGCACGTGTCCCCACACAAATATGCGGGAGAATATATTGCACACTCGCATAGTGGCAAACGGCAGAAGGGTGAGGAAGACACCCGACATTAACAGGAGAACCCTGATGAAGTGTGAGGGATACCTAGTGTGTGACGGCGTGACCGACCATACCTGACAACCTGTGTGAGCTAGATATCTGGACAGAGCCATGACTACAAGTGAGACAAAGGTACAACAGCAGGTACAATATGCAAAGATAGCTGTTAGAAGTTATTCATGTTTGTGCAGACTGAGTACCCGGGAAGTCCACTGGGCGAAGAAGTGCCCAGTAACAGCGGAGGCCGGTAGAAAAGCTCGACAAGCAATACAAGGAAATAAAGGCTACATAATGTTAAAGGTAAAATACAAGAGTAAAAGGCATACAGTCAGGAAATACACATGCATAACATGGGCATAATAAACCAATGCAAATCCAGAGTTTGTAGTGGTAATACAGAAATGTACAACAATGACAAACTGGGAGTCAAGTGAGTGTCAGCTAAGTCTAGTTAAGCTGGAGGGTAGAGAGGAGCAGGAGTATGGAGAGCTCAGAGGAGTGAGATCCGTAGAATGTATAACAGGTGCAAGTAGGAATATATCCATGTGGATATGGCATTAATGGCTGGAATATGAAGTCTGAAACTCAACTGTCTTCCAGCACGTCCCAACATCTGTCCCTAATGCTGAGCTACTGCTGTGCCAGAACACAACAGCATATTACAGAGGTTTGTACCATATCACTCAACTGTCCAGATATTCGCAGAATGACCAGAGTGTGTGTGCCTCCGACAACCTGCGTCTGTCCAGTAAATAGGTGTGGATTGACATCACGAAATAATGAGCATTCCACATCTCACAGAAGAGTCATGACAATGCAAAACCTAGTATTCTATCAATGTTATAAGCTTGTAAGGAAACTAGTTAAAATGTGTCCCTCTTACTCTCCACATCATGTAGGGTTTGCGCAGATTTGTTGCTCAAAGAGGTTGAGAGGTATGGTCCATACATATGTACAGTAACAAGCCATGACATTTGTGTAATGTACAACTGCATACCTGTAGTCACAACATGTCCAAGAAAATAATCCCCGTATGAATGAATACAGGTAATAGTCAAATGTGAATGGGAACCCTCCCCCCCACCGTGGAGTATTGACCATAACAACCCCACCCATAATATGTACAGCCAACATAATAAGCTCCTGATAGGTGCCCAAACACGTGTCTATAAATACAGGTAAAATGTTCATAATAGGGAGATGCTCCCTGTCCACATGCTTCATCTGACATTTGAACTCGGCCAGAGAAGTTCCGTTCACCAGGCGGACAAGCCCATACCCAGATCACTACATGAACACCCTGACAATCAGAAACGTGTATGTGATATGACTATATGCCTGGTGTTCTGCATATCCTCGGAGTGATTAACAATGCAGCTGGGGTCCACAGCAGTAGACAATACGGAATGTGTAATATGTAGTAGCGCGTTTCCCACAGCAGGGGAATGGATGGCTGTGTTGTAAGTGAAGCGGTGATGCGTATGTTGATGTAGCTAAGTACTATGGGTATGCATAGCAATGAGGCAGAACAGCAACAGAATACTGTTTCCGGCATCCGTCCAACGTGAATGCAGTCCTGGTTGACCTACGACCACTGCAGATATCCCTGTAAAGTCTAATGAATGCGTTCGTGCTGTACACACAGTTAAATACGTAAAGGTGAACCATGTGTTTCACACCAGTCTGTAAACTGGACTACAGATAAGTAAGTGTTACGGTCAGACGTATGAAAGGCCGCACAAGCACACATTTATTAAACAGATGTAACCCACAACATGTAAATGCAAGTGCGCCTGTGTGTGTGTGATCCGCTCACAGCATAGTAAATGAATGCTGTTTCCCCCACGTTAGATATACATGGCTCAAACCTGTTAACCCCATAAAGTATGAAACCGGACAAAGGCATGCAAACTACCGGTACAAATAGGGACAAACCCCAGATATGTGCCAGAACAAACATAGAAAGTGGATAGAATAACGGGTGTGTCAGTAGCATGGATTCTCTGAAGGGTATGCAGTCATAACCTGAACTGCTTGCCAGTATTTCCCAATGTAAGTCTTTAATGAAATGCCACTACATTGCCAGATAGACACAAGGTTATGAAAAACACACCGAAGATAAAGAGGCAACCAGCTGTACATTCTGCGACAATGTGTACAGTGGAAAGGTATGGTATGGATATGGATATACGTGTATACACATAATCCACAGATGTAAACCAAAGCAAATTATGAAATGAGGACTGTACATGTATATATGTATACACAACAAACATATGTCCCGTAGATATGACATAGGTACATAAATAGGCCACGGCATAGCTAATATGGGTAGACAAACAGACATGCACGAAAGGTGAATAAACCACTGCTTTCCAAACCATTGGCCAGAAAGTGACAGCCCAGCAAGTTCTACACTTTAAACATGCATATAGGTGTCCATTGCAGGACCCCAAAAATTGATCCATGCGTAGTGTCAACCGTCATTGATGCAAAATAAGTGACCTCAGCAAATACGATATAGCTGTACATGCAACAGTAGCAGGTGCAAGGGTAATGACACATGTGTCGATAGAATGTATGACGTACGAACTGATATCCGGAGAGTGGGGAGTGCATATAAGTGTCTCCACACTTTAGTACCACTCACATTAAACATGTGTAATGGGTACTGTGGAGGGGTGTCAGGTATGGGAATCATGGGTATGCAGAAATGGGCCTAGGTGTTGTTTGGCAGAGATTTATTAGGTCCGCCCCGTGGGAGTGATGTGGGTATAGCACACGCCTATATTCTAAATAATGGGGCAAACCATCCACTGGATATTGCGTAAACCATTGTGGGAATATGTAGGGCCCTATATCAGTGTCATGTAGGCGATTATCATGGATGTACATGGTAACCATACCTGGCAAACTGTCAGAATAAGACAGCTGCACTAAGGCATAGTACATGAAATACAAATAGGGACTATATTAGATATACCCCAGACAAAGTCAGAACGTTGATAGAATACTGGCATAGCCAGGAATATGAATGTTATGAGTGTTACTAATCATGACATAGAAATGTCAGTCACTATTATCTAACCGCACAGTTCGTAATGCCTTGCCAGTAATTTACCAGAAAGGCACATTACTATGACAAATGTAACAAGAGCAAAGGTCAAACGTCAGGGCGTTTACCCATAATGTGTACAGGTTAGGGGTATGAAGGTAACCTGTCCGAAATACATGTAGAGAACTAATGATACTAGGTAGACAGGTGAGAAGAAAGACGTCAGGACAAATGACAAAACATGTACAAGTCATATGCATGTACTCCGACAAATGTGAATGACAATGTATGCCCTGTAAAAGTCAATGTGGAAGGTTAATAGACTCAAAAGAAATGCGTCCCTCAGGGTGTCATGCAGTGTCACCGTTACAATGTCCAGTCCTCCATACTCGTACGTGAACTCTGCCACCGACGGAAAGCGCAAATACCGGCGTACACATACGGTACATGATAGACTAATTAGTGTGGATAAGCAGCTGTTGGCCTGTGTGAGGAATACAACCCTCTGAGTGGGTGTGTCCTGCAATATAAATGTAATGGCATGTGGCCTGTGATGCCGCCATACAGTGTGTGTATTGGTGTCAGAAAGTTGATATCCTGTATCAGACACATACTCCGCAACTGTACAGATTTACACAGAATGTGCAGAGTTCTGCCTCATATGTTTGATGTGTTCCACGTAAAATCAGTACCATTCTGGCAAATTCCTGAGAACTGAAGTCATGAAATAATGAAAAACATGTGAGTTTAAGACACCAAATCCGTCAGAAAAATCATACTAATGCAAAACCTATTATTGTGTCAACTATCCACGTTTGTAGGAGCAATATGTAAATACTGCCCCTATGTGTCCCACTTTCAGTTAAGGCTTTGTCCAGATGTTTGCTCTAGGAGGTGGAGTGGTATGATCAGAAACAGATACATGTGTGAGGAAACAGCATTATCAACTGCAAGATAACGCAGAAGGTATGAAAAGCACTGCAGTAGGACGTTCAGTACTGTCCGCAGGTATGTGCTGACATGTCAAATGACACAGCAGTCTACATGAAGTATCTATAGGGATGTCACCTTTACAAATGATGATAGTGGGACATACCCACAGCCATGCACACAGCACAAATAGACATACACACAGCAAAACTAGGCCATGATACATGAAGCCTCCGGCGTGTACGAGTAGAGTAAGAGTACAGCAAGGATAGATGTCTGCCAAGCTATACAGCAAATGCCTGTAAGGGTGTATAACACCACCCGTAACACGAATATTGCATGGACAATGTTGGGATTTGCAACATACCCCATTGGTATGTGAAAGCTATGCAAATATGCGATACATGAAACAGTCAGCTGTCCATGCAAGAGCAGAGTTATGGGCAGAAAATATATATATATATATATCTATATATATATATATATATATATATATATATATATATATATATATACATATATATATAGATATATATCTATATATATATATATATATATATATATAGATAGATACAGACATACACACACACACACACACACACACACACACACACACACACACACACACACACACACACACACACACACGTGGCAGGGTTGTGAGCAGAACACAAATGTAACCACTGTACCACACAACAGCATTACGCAGTGACAGAACGTGCAACCGTGAGTAGTAGATCACGGAAATCACACAGGCATATGTCTAGCCTGTAGACAGTGGCATCAAAGGCAAAGACACTGCACAGATGTTATGGTGAGTGAATACTGTAAAAGCAATGTACTGTTGTCATGCAGCTGGAAACACACACACACACTTGGTAGGGCTGGGAATCGAACTTACACCTAACTACCCTATCACACTACAGCATGACGCATTTACAGAATGTGCTACTGAGATTACTAAACACAGCAGTCCCACAGGCATCCTTCTAGGTGCGTGTCGACATCCGCAAAGGCAAAGACGTCAGCAGGACATATCTGTGGTGCGAAGCGTCTAAAAGCATAACCTGAGTCCCCAGGCGGACGGGAGCATGTGCACACACTCACACACTCACACACACACACACACACACACTTGGCAGGGCTGGGAATCGAACTTACACCTAACTACCCTATCACACTACAGCATGACGCATTTACAGAACGTGCTACCGAGATTACTAAACACAGCAGACCCACAGGCATTCTTCTAGGTGCGTGTCAACATCTGCAAAGGCAAAGACGTCAGCAGGATATATCTGTGGTGTGAAACATCTAAAAGCATAACCTGAGTCCCCAGGTTGACGGGAGCATGCACACACACACACACACACACACACACACACACACACACACACACACACACACACACACTTGGCAGGGCTGGGAATCAAACTTACACCTAACTACCCTATCACACTACAGCATCACGCATTTACAGAACGCACTACCAAGATTACTAAACACAGCAGACCCACAGGCATTCTTCTAGGTGCATGTCAACATCCGCAAATGCCAGGACGCCAGCAGGGATTGTATATAGAGTGTACAATCAGACATAGTACTGTCCCACGGTAGACGTATACAACCACACAGCAGTGGTGTACTCGGGGCAACTATACATGTATGGAGCACTACAACAACAATACATAGACACAGTACGCACCACAGACAGTACACCCTTCCAGATAGTCACCCAGTGTGTACTCGGTAGGCATCCATCCTGACGTTGAAGATGGAAATCCATTGCCTGGTTGACCACCATGGCAATACAGGATGTCAACGGCCATGCCCATACACAGAGGGACATCCCCGACACAAGGTGTGACTGGCCATGGCCACACACCTGGTAATATACGTCAGTTCAGACTGTACTGTGTGTTGATCTACACAACGGCGTACTGGGCATGCTCACACACTTAGCTGTTGCAAAGGGCCGTCTTGCATGCAGATGGAGTGTAAACATGGAAGGTCTCAGTTTGGACTGTACCATGTGTCCATCTACACAACTGCGTACATGGACTGCACTGTGTGTCCATCTATACAACAGCATACTGGGCATGCTCACACACTTAGCTGTTGCAAAGGCCTGTCGTGCATGCAGATGAAGTGTACACACAGAAGGGCACAGTAAGGTATAACTGTCCTCACGCACAGGGCGGTCACACATGCAGTAACCTGTACAAACACAGCTGCCATCACAGCTGTCACAGGTGCAGGTCACACACGTGCACACTGCAGTGTACACTGTAGCTGTCAAGTCATCACCATGTCGTCGGTGCAGCACTACACAGTCTTATAGCACCACAACACCATGTGACACATGACCACTGGGCTGTACAGAGTTGTACACCAGCTGTGCAGAGTACACATGTACCAACAGGGATCCAACAGGTGTTATGCATTGCAATGATACCAGTATACATGAACAGGTCAGCTCAAGACATACAACGGCCCTTACACAGCTGTGACACATGACTGTTGCTGTACACCAATGAACACACATCTGGATATGTCATACATGTGATTGTGTGGATGTGTGCATGGACTGCACACACAACACATACATACATAGCCTTTGATGTACCTCGTGCATAACAGTGGCCTAATCAATGCTACACACGCAATTGGAAGGTGGGTCCATGTCTGTTGAATGCTCACACTACAGGGGGTAGCAATGTTGACCGGGACACATACCCTTGTACTGGTCGCCTGTGACACTCGTGATATCATACCACAGTCCATGTGTTATGTATGTCAACACACATGTCCAACAATAGCAATGCATACAAACATGGCAACAGGAGACACATGTGACATCTGTACTGTGCATGCAGCAACCATGCATGTGCAGTGGCCAATGTCTGTAACATAGTTGCACCTAACTACGACATGCAGTCGCAATGCAGACCCATCATTGACACCTGTATATGGTGACATACAAACAGCACGTATGGAGGGATGTGTGTACATAAAGTGGTGAACCACCTGTGTAGATGTATGTGTGCAGGGGGTGGCTCACAGTTGTGTCACACACCATCCTATCATGCCAGGTGCAAACAGTACGCTATGTCACTGTTACGTGATGGTGCTGACATAATGCATACACAGCGGTCAGGTGTTACCAACTATATGTCACATGGCACCTGTAACACCTACAACCTCCCGTGTGCATATAGCAGCACATTTGCCAGATATAGCATTGGTACACATAATGCAACCAATACCACTGCATGTCTATCAAACGTGTCATCATATGGCAGGTGTATCATTCCCAGCACTGCCATGTGTGTCCGAATGTGTGACCAGAGATGCCACATATCGCAGGGAATATGTCCCAGTTGTTACACATCCCTGTACACTGTTGTAGAGATCTGTACATACGTGAGTGTGGGAAGCATGACATCGGCCGGTGTGGTGCATCACACACGTCAGCTGTCCGTATACACATGTGTGGTCACCACAGTGTGTGTGTGTGTGTCTGTATGTATGTCTGGTGCTTGGTGTGAGGGTGTATGCTAATATACAGTGAGAAATGATCACTAACCCCACGTGGTGACTAACCCGTAATGGTGATGCAGTGCACTACCCTGTTGATGCCATAGGTCCCAGCCATACTGGCTACCTGTGCATGTTCCTTCTCTGTGACACGTCGTGTGGGTGCATAGTACTGTGAGGGTTATGACCGCATAGACAAGGGTCCCCACCTGAACACTATGGGGTGTGCATTATAGTGGTGTACACCCCATGAATGTGGCCATGTTCCTGTACTGTTACAGGGTCCTGCTGCTGCACATTGTGGCCTCCAGCTACCAAGTGGCACCTCACATCATCATTGGCCAGACCGCTGTGTACAACCCCTGCACTATGTCACCATACCTGTAATGTGTCCTGCTATGTATGTCACGTCTCTGTCCAGTGTAGCCTGTGGCACTGACCACATGCATCAGGTGCAGTATATGTGTGGACATCTGTGTCATGTTGGTGTTTCCAACAGTCAGGTTGAGGGTACATGTAACATGCTGATATTGCCAGACGTGCCTGTGAGTAATCCACAGTTACACATGGGGGACTGCAAACACTGCTATCTGTAGGCACATGCAAGTACACCATAGGTGGGAACCAGGGTATCACAACCAACATGGTGCTACAGATGTAACCGAGACACATACCGTGAACACATCACAGTGCATGCTGCACCTGCACTACATGGTATGACCGGTGCATGTCGACAGTACACAACCTATGTCACATACACATCTCTCAGTATTCACACACAACCACTGCAACATACACATCCCTCACTATGCATACACAGGTAATATTACATACACCTCTCACTATTCTGTTCACTCTGTGCATCAGAATATTTGTGCATAACCCTGCACCGATGGTGTGGATGACAGGGATGCGGCACAGGCTTCATCATATGCACAGGGTGATATGTTTGCCAGGGGCATAGGCTGCACCAATGGATAACATCATGTGTGTGTGTAAGGGCCAGTGAGTTGATTGGACATGTCTGTTCAGAATGCATGTGGATGCTGTGGAGCCCTACAGTTGTGTTTGCTGTGTGCGTGTATGTGTGTACACAGTTCTGCCATTTGTGAGGCCTACACAGGGTATAATTGACAGCCCCAGATTGTACAGACCAGGTTGTACAGCTCACTGTGTCCGTCCACGGCCACGTGACCTGTGCCTGCCTGGGGTCGCACGGCCACTACCAGGTGGAGGTACAGAGTGGCTACTGTCCGACGACACATGCCTGCTGGAACCGTGTCCCCACTGAGAACATCCAGGGCCACGACCACGTGGCCTGCTGTGTCCTGGTGTTGACAGTGCAGCACCAGCTGCACTGCTACTGCTACCGGCACTATGGGAGCAGGCATGTGAGGTGGCACGCTCACGTCGACTACACTAGGTGGTGTTGCTGGCCTACGTCCACGTGGCCTATGCCTCACTCCTACCAGATATTCCAGCACAGACAGCTCCCGCTCGCGGATTGCCATGCCTCGGTCAAGGATTCCGACCATTTCACCCAATCGCCTATCCAGAACATCAGCAATCTGCTGTTGAGCATTTGCCACTGCCTGGATGTTGTCTTTTAGGGTATGGATAGAAGCCCTCTGCAGCCTCTGCCCTTCTCTGTTCTGCCATTCAGCACGTGCCTGTGCCGCCATTACAGTCTGGAACATGCGTCTGGTGATACCAGCAGCTGCGCTCTGTCCTGCAGGTGCATGTCTGCCAGAGGTTCTCCTACAAGCAGCACTGGCCACATGCCTGTGTGGCACATCTGCAGTCATTACACTGACACCATGGTGTGTAGACACACCTTCTGTAGCCACCACACGTTCCTGTTCCATGCTAACAGATGCTGACTGCCCTTCATCTATGGCCACTGGTGATGCGATATGTGTTGGCAGCAGAACTGTGTGCAGGGAAGAAGGGGACATAGCTGGGATGGTAACCATTGGCACAGATTCAGCCCCTGACAACCCTGCCTGTACCTCATGCATATGTTCATCACCGCTAGTATCTGTGGGGACACTAACATCAGATGGTCCGCAGGAGGGTAACGCACCTATATCACCTGTGAATGCAAAGAAATACTGTAAAGTACAATAGACACAGACACACACACACACACAGACACACACAGACACACACAGACACACACAGACACACCATGCATGTGATTTGTCAGATGGCATGCAGCATGCCTGTGATACAGCAGAGGGCATGCAGCTCAGACATTAATAGTGTTAGTAAGCATATCTCCCTGGGGTGCACTCTACAGCAAGCAGGTGTCATATCAGTAGCCATGCAGTTCATACAATCATGGTAGTATGCATGCATCCCCGTGATACACCATGTGACCCAGAACAGGATAACAGTACACATGGCTGACGTGACCTTGACATGTAATCTGCTGACATGTGCATTACCATGCATACATGTCTGACACAATGGTGTCCTGACACATGTACAGCATCATAATGGGCTTCACATTGCAGTGTTGTGTGTATGCCCTACAGATAGAATGCATGTTTAGCAAATGTGCATGAGCATGGGAGGGTAGTGTGAGCCATCTACATTGCTATACAGTGTGAAGTACAGACACTGTGCCATTGCATGGCATCATGAGGCATCTATGTTGCTGTAGAATGCATAATATGTACACATTGCATAGCCATAACTGCAACACAGTCGTGATGTTCAACAGATCGTATATGGTAGACTTCAGTGACACCTCCAGTAGCTGTGCACAGGCTTTTAGGATGTCCAGTGTACCACATCAACTGTATAATCGGTCAACTAAGGCTATAATTGGACCATGTGTGGACAATGTACAACAGGGTGTATACACATCCCATGTACTGTGTGGCTACATGTCTCTGGCCATCCCCCATGGCCATGTGTGCACATGTGTTGGCCAAATGTGTGTGATGAAAATCTATCTTACATGTCTGTGTTGTCCCATATGATATACACCCATACATGTCAGATATGTCACCATCCACAGGGCTATGCAGACAATGGGTTGTATGTTTGGTATGTGGGGTATAGGTCATGTGATAGTGAGACAATATTGCAGACAGAACACTACGTGTCTGGGACATGTCAGGTGGCACATCACAATGTGTGCACCCAATGCAGGGGCATATGACACAATGGTGACACCTGTGGGCTGCCCATATCACAGCTCACTGTGTGGTACTGTATGCGTACCACACATGTTGTTCCAATGCATACTACATTTGCCTCCATTGTAGAACACCTCCACTGTTGTATGCACAGCTGACCACACATGTCGCAATGACAAGTACTGTGGTTTCAAGTCAGTGTATCATTTCATTTGTATATATTGCACATGGGTGGCCTGTGTGAATGATGGGTGATGCGAACTGCATATCGTGACTGGAACAAACATCAGGTGTGCAAGTGTTAACTGGCCACATGGCAAATAGATCTACACTGTAACATGCCTGATACTGATGACTGTCTCACCTGCAATGGATTCATGTCTGTGCGGCACGCCAGAGGTACCTGTATAGGGGTGACACAGCAGTATGAACATTATCCATGACTGTATGACAGCCACAGGTTGCACTGTGCATGTGCACACATTCACCTGTGTAATAGCATATAGTATGCACATGTGTGCATACACAGCATAGCATACTGTAGTATGCAGCATGTGTGCCCACATACCTTGCATATGTTGTTACTTTACATAATGTACAGTGACACATGCAACTATATGGGATATAATAGCCATATGTGCAGTACTGTCTTACCAGGCAACTCCAGGCTCATTGGTTGGGAGACATCCACCTCCACGATGGCAGCTAGTGTTTGTGGATGCTGTTCCCTGGGTGTCCCCAGACTGGCCAGTAGCTCCTCATTGTGTGTGAGTGGGGGCTGGGTTGGTGGCCCACCACCTGTTACACCTTGTTCCCTGGTGATTGCAGTGGCACGCTGTTTTGCATGTCGTATCAAGTCCATGCAGTGTCTGCGCACCTGCTGGTAGGTGCAGTTATGGCCACCCACATCGTTCACCCTCCTGCGTAGATCCTGCCACAGGTCATCCCGCTGCTGGGCATGCTGTGGCACATGGCTGAACAACAAATCATAGTTGTCATGGAGCTGTGGGATGAGGACATCATTCTCCTGGCGGCTGTATGCTGGGAGGCGTGTACAGGGCATTATCTGTAAGACATAATGATGGTGACAGGTCACAATTTCAGAGATGTACAGAGATACTGCTGCACATGCATGTCTATGACATCTACTACATCTGCACAGTTATCTTTGCAAAGCATCATGACACTGACACGACTGACGTGTTTGTGTCACACACATGTCATACCCATTATGCATTGGATATCATCACCATATATGTGTGTCACCTCATTACAGTGTTCATACTCCGTGTAAATGCTGTCTTGTTGTGGGCATGTCTATTTGCCTGCACTTGTATTCTTACCTATCTACACATGCCTGGATGTGTCCACGGTAATGCTGTTGACCTGGATGCTGTGTATATGTCACATATCAACACAGACACAGCCGTAATGGACTTGAGCAGTGACAATGCACACATACGCATGGACACCTGTACATGCATGTGTTTTGCCATATACATCTACACAGCACTGTACAACTGTTCAACATCTTCCCACGGATCGCCTGTATTGCACATGTGATAGATATGGGACAATGGCTAGTCAGATGACATTCGCAGGGATGGTTATCAACCATAGCATGTGCGGGCATGGTTTCCAAGCTGTAACAGACAGCCATTATGCCACCGCAAGGTGCATCAGTGCCACATTACTGATCCAGTCTGTTGATAGTACATCTACCATGCGGCCATCACACCATGTATGACTGGGATGACATGTGCAGCTTTGATGGACAGGGTTGCATGGTATGGCAGGAGTAGGTCACATATATGGCACAGGGATCTATCCAGCCTGTGGCGATCCTAGTATTTGGACGGTGGATGTCCATGACATATGTCTTATAGATCAGGATATGGACATGTAGCATGTCCATCATCATGGTGTAGCAAATGTCTTTCTGCAAGGTAGACAGCATGCTGCATAGTGGAGGTGAGGATTGTGAAGTCTGGTATTGCACATCCATGCATAGCCATTACCCCTTAAAGGTGGTATGTGATCCAATATTGGTCACCACAGTGCTGTATATACCTGTCCAGTTATCTCCATGCTCATGGATGGCACCCTGACATGACATGGGTACCTCATATGACTACCTAAGGGGCCTGGAGACATCACCAAGTCAGGGGTTGCACTGCACAGCACCATCCCTTACACAGTGTCCATAATGTTGACCACAGCCTAGGTAGTAGTTTATGGGTACAGGGATGTTCACCTAGCGGTGACAATGCTGGTATCATCCATCAGACTGTGCACATATGACACACACCTCACCCACACAGCCTATTCTGTATGTTGTTCACAACACTGACACAGCTATACTGATAGGTCATGGCCATTCACAGCCTTACATACAAAGATGCCTAACATTTGTCTGTGTGGTATGGGCTACAATGAGGGTGGGGTACAACACATTAACCCTGTTCTACTGTAGCTGGCACTGGTGTGATGTGCACATGTCACTCTTACACCTTTTGTAGTTGTAAGTCTGTCAACAGGCCACTGGTGGAACACTCCTGTGACATACAAAGGTATTTGTAATCAAACATCTGTGCTGTCTTGTACATCTGTACTGCTAACATCTACAGTGATAATGGTTCATGGACATGCACACCATACTCAGCAGGGTTATAGTGCGGTGCCACCCAAAATGACTGTCATCACCACTTGTGGGTTGATATTATACTACACCTTATCTGTATTGTATGGTCATGCTAGGCACTTGTTCAGAACTTGTGAGTATGTCATGAGCTACTGATTACTATAGCACCCATTCCACACCATTTCCCACAGGTACACTGGCTGTCCTACACTTCCCAGCTTGCTCATGGTACAACAGCTGTTGTACACACGTAACGCACATATCCTGTGGGACATGATTGTATATACAGGCATGTCCAACTGTCACGTACCAGTGCTACTGCCTGTCTATATGAGGGATATGTCGTACATGTGGCAATAGAGCAATTGTCTCATGTACACATTCAATGGTCATCTCCCAACATACGACACTACAGCCTGTGGGGGATGCACTTCTGCAGCCGTGCTGGGGGCATAGCTCTCAAGTGTACCTCATTACGAGGAACGTACCTCATTTGGGGTCTTAAAAGGTGCATGTTCCTCAAGGTTCCACATTGAAAGGGTCTGTCACACATTCATTGTTGGAAATTGTTTACCTGCTAGCCATGGCTAAATAGATGGGAATCATATTAATTCATTAGAATATCTATTTTATACGTAAAACCAGCCTATTTTAGCCATCATATGCCCTTCCTAGTGAAGCTGTTAGTAAGCCAGTTGTAAGTGTTCCATGTTATGCCCATTTGTCACACATTATGAGGGTTAATGTTCCTCATTTTGGGGACAGGAGGTTGACAGCTATGGCTGGGGGTAATGCTGTCACCAACCCTGACTGCACCTGACAGTCATTTGGTGATGTGTAACATTCGCAACACACCCCACCCATCACATAGTCTCACATGATCTACACCACTGGCCACACCTACGAGGACAACTTTTGCAGTATGTCTCCATACTCAGTGTAGGCACCAGAGGTAGTCCCCATCATGGAAGACAACATCACCAACTTATAGCCCACAGACTCATGTGTGCCCATCACATACAGCCAATAGGGAGTTATAACATTCACAACACACCAGTCATAGGTGACTCTGTAGGGAGTCACACTGCAGTTCCATACAGCAGGCTACACAAGGCGATAGTCGCTTACATCTTGCTGTCGGGTAACTGCTTCTGCAGCATAACCTATGCACCCATGCCGCACCTCACCAGGTACGATGTGACTGTCATTCTCCATGTTAGTGTGACTGCCCTGTGATGCCACTTCACAGACTATGTGTGCAGGGACATGCAATAGCTCACCAGTCTTATAGCCCTGAGGGTGTGGGCCAAGCCCTGGGGAGCATTTTGCATTCGTCCGGACACGATACCACTGTACAATGACCGACTGTGTCACTTCAACAGTTGCCTATGCTCCTATTGTCATTCCAAAGGCATCTGGTATCTGTCCACTTTGACTGACTTGGTCAAACACAATGCTGTGGCACAGATGACTTGCACCTGTCAGCCCTGGGAGTACAGCTCACATGTAAGGCTCTTGCTGCTTCTATACTGCCTGTCTGGCACAGTTTCCAATAACTGTCACCGGCAGAATGGGAACTGGCAAGCACGACATGGGGTCATGTGACACAATGCTTGCATCTTCCTCTGTGATGCACGCAGGCAAGGCACACCTTATTATGCACCACTCAAACATCTCTGCAGTGACTGGGACCTGCCTCTAGGCTCTGCAGAGCACACCTGCAATGACAGGTTATAGACAGACCATACCTTTCAGGCACATACCTGGACCGGCATGCCCACAGCTGAGGGGTTCCCATATCCCACTATGTTGTGCACACATCCTGGCTAGTTCCTTATCACAATGCATCAGAGGTGCAACTAACTGTGTCCGGGACCGCTATACACATTGTAACAAGCTACAGAGTCAACATCATACCCCACGGTTAACATAGCTTATTTGTTGGTATATTGGACAGTGGGCCTCAGACAGCTACTACTGATGTGTGACTGACACTACCCCACATTTAACTGGAATAGCCACTCATGTACTGACACATCCATGAGTCATAACCTCTGCTCTGCTGGATCAACCCATACACACCACCTCCAAGACCTACATTAACCTTGACATGAACACTACCACCATGTGATTGGTGTTACACACCTGGGGTTATCCCCTCATTGGTGGATTCCGAACATATACTAATCAACCTTGTTAGCCACATCCCGGCACCACACCCATCACAGCATACACAGTACATGAGTACTACAACACCTACTACAAACGTCTGCTGACAGCGGTTGTTAACGTCATGACACCTGTGCAGATGGACAATGCACATACAAATGCTGACACATACCCCAGTGCACTTCATTAGCATGTACACAACTGCATGGATCATGCTATTCCACACAGAGCCATGATGGTACACACCAGATAACAGACGCCACTCTGGTGGTCATGTTCCATGGACATATGATGTACAACAACAGGTGTAGGCTGTTGCACAGTGGTGTACATTCCCATGGGTGGGGTGGCTCACTGGTCAGCCATGGTAGGGCCACAGGGTCCCTCATCACATACTCCAAGACTAGCTACGTAAACATGACTGTGACACATTCCGGGGTGTACCACCAGGCATTATGGTGGTATGTCAGTAGTCAATGGCAACACCCACATCTGCTGTCACATACAACAGTCACTCAGGAACATTACAGACCCAGGTGATGTTGGCAACATGCTGGAGAATGGATTCAATGCTAACATTACACCCTCTCACTCACTACAGGGCCACAATCCATGCAGGAACATTGTGGTGTCCCTGTGGTCACACCTACACAGTACTGACCTGCACTCTATATGTCCTGGGACACTGGCCCCATGTCACCTTCCAACGTCCCAGGCTGTGATGTCCACCAACCTCTGAATGACATGTCTCCCCACTAGGCCACCATATTCAGTAATAGCCTTGTTTCAGACATTGTAGCCCCTGAATGGCAAACAGCAGCATTTATCACACTATACACAGGTGGCACCACAATGCACGAGTGGGACAATAGTCCTACACACCTTACTGGACTGTTCTGCATGGCTATGGGGCACATCATCAAGGACGTCATTCACAGAGACATTGTTGGGCTCCCGTCCTTTGCTGCCACCCGGTATGGGCTTGTTAGGGCCAGAGCATGGCCCCTACACATGGTGGACTCCTTTCATACAGTTACCAGGGCAGTTGCTGATGGTACGGGAGTCCACACATCCTACATTGTCCTCTCATTGCCTTTCAGCACCATTCTCCATTCTGGTATTGACAACATACACATCCACCTGCACATCATACCCTATGTCTCAGGATGTTATGCAATGTAGCTCATGGACAGGACACACACAGTGAGGCCAGCATACCATAGTGCCTACTACATGTCAGGTACATTTGGCATACCACAGTCCTCAGTCATAGGGCCCCTCATGTTCAGTATATGCTTCCCTGCAGTACAGGCTAGCACAGGGTGCTTTCCCTGCCTAGCTTTCAAACCCTGCATACAATGTGCCATGATTGCTCCACCAGCTGATACTGACTCCATCCATATGGGTGTCGCTGTGACAGATGCATGATATGACTATCATGGCATCAAGCTGCATGACACAAGGTGCATGAACATCACCTTTGCATTACACCATTCACGCACTGACTATCACATGGGTGGTAGTCCCCTACATCCATATCACATTGTACATGTTTGCAGTACACACATATGTCGCACCCACTCCTGTGGTTACCGTATTGCCACTGTGGCGTGGATATCCTTCTACGTGGCCACACCTATCTCTACTGGGTGTGTAGCTGGTACATAGGCACCCATTGTACCTCTGAACTCAAGACATCTACACACATTCAAGGGTACACCACCCCATTTAGGGTGTATCTTACACAACAGCTACAGCTTTACATACCACAACATTAACACGCCATGATGTTTACTGAGCTCCAGCAGTTTAAGTATGCGGCTGCACTACGGACACCACATCTGTACACATTTGCATACTACATACTCAGTGGTGACTTCTGCTGGTCAGACAGGGCCCATGTCCACAACATTATTAATGGATATACTCCTCATACGCAACATAAGCAAAAGCCACTGTGAGCAACATGCTCATGGATATGTGCACACACGCCACAATGAGTGGGATGTCTTGAGGGTTACATTCCCAAACCGGACACTCACCATGCTTTGGAACATAAGTCCTATGTACATCACGCAGGGACACTCAGTAGCACTGTTCATGTGATACCTCCCTTGGTGGTTGGGAGACATATGTAGGCCTGGGATCACTGCAGTGGCTGTACTGTGCAGAGGTGCAGGTGACACATGGCTCTGCTGTTCACAGGACACTACCCTAAAGAGGTGCCACTAGTGTGAACACTGTAGTTGTGCTTACACATGGACTTGCCAGACTGCATAGTACCCCACTATGCACCTGTGAAGCTATTACATGTCCTTTGTGCATGGTTACTTGGTAGCCCTTCCATTTAGATTAGCTATCATGCTATTACAATGTCCCATGCCTACAAGCCATATGTATCCTGTTATTGTACATGCCAATAGACGATACCTGTGGTATGCATGATATGCCTGTTATGCTGTGTAGAATATCTGTCATATCTACCTACAATACTATACATTACACATATTTCACATAGTATCCCATAATGCAAAGCATACTTGCACAGCGGGACCACCTTAGATATGTCATTAACGTTATATGCCCATACACATGCGTGCTGTGACAGTATATCAACATATACTATCCCCTGCTATGGCACGTCCTTGTTGGACATACCCTACCACTGACGGCGGGTTGTATGGAATTGTTCTGTTTAACGCCCTCATGTAGCATCCCTTGTGGTGTCTGTGCTGTGTACCTTGTGTCCCACTGCTGGACGCACAGTTTCTACAGGCGTTAGTATGCTCAGCAAGACATCACTACATAAATACCTTTCCCCACTTTATGCATTGCGGACATGTTTAATTAATGCATACCAGGCTATACATACAGTAAAACTAATTAATACAGATCATGCTATACATAACCTTACATATCGGGTGTTCTACATACCTTGTTATCGTTACGGCGTTTTGTTTCTATCTCTCTCACAGTGATTCAACTGGTATTCGGTATGAGCATATGGTCTGAATGTCTGGCAAGTCATCCTTATATACGTCGATACCTGTAACATGTGGATTCATCCCGCCAATTGGTGTTCCTGAGTGACTAATTACTTGCATATCAGCTGTGCAGCTACTCCATTCGCCAATTACGTGGCAACAGTGGGGTATAATTGAATTCTCCACTTGGGCGTTGCCTATTTGCCCTACCTTCGGGGAGACAGTCTGTATTGTGTTTTGTTATGTGTAATTGTAACTGCTATGCATGGAGACAAGTATACTTTGGATTCATGTCCCCCGTGGATTGTGTGTGACAGGTAGAGTATTTGGTTCAACATGTGGGTGTACCTGTCATCCCAATGTCTGATAACAGAGTATTGCAAACAAAACCTGTAACATGGCTGTTTGTTCCATTATACAATGCCTGCAATTTTGCATGATGCCTTTAATTGTGTCTCTCACACGGTATGTTGAGGGCTCTGCAGATGTAATTGACTGACTGGATGTTTGTGCTGCTATTACAGTCTGTATTGCTTTAGTTTCTGGTGTGGGGGATGTCGGTGGGTGTACATAGCATATACAGGTTTGTGGGCCTTGCATTTCTACATAATCCGTATATATGTGTGTGGGCTCCGTCCCTAATTAGAGAGCTAACAGTTAGTAGACTTATGTTTTGGGATTGTACGTTGGGCCGTTGTTAATTGGTTTCTATATCATCTGCAGGTGAGCTTGCTACTTGTATACCTCCGGAATTGCAGCGATATATCAAGGGATATGTGTAAGTGACAGCTATCCCTTGTATTTCTGTCCCAGATATTTGCAGTCATTGCGGTTGTGTTGGTAAAAGAGCCTGTTTGCCATGGGTTGCCACCTTTTCATATGGTCATTGTTGGACACTTGCGGGACACACAGCGGTGTTTACAGGCCAACACGTAGCCATGGTCAGTACACAGGTTAGCACATACTTTTATCCTCAATACATACCTATTGTTGTGGGACTTTGGATACTTATCATATTGCATGTAACATTTACATTTCTTACATACAGGCATAACTATTAACTACGACTATTACATTATATATGGGACATATTAATGTCCTACCATCTCGGACATTTGCCCTTTGTACTGTTTCATGTCAGGACACACCTGCCCAGGGTGGGGCTGTCACTCCTACTGTGGGACAGGTAGTAACCGTATGCCTATGGCTAGCTATACCCGCACCTACCGTACTGATCTGCCTCTGACTTGGCACTAACAAGCACATGTTGTGGACACACACACACATTACAGTCACATGGAGACGCACACGGCACCCTCAATGCACACTTACACAGACTATGGCACTCACAAACACAGTTGAACACAGTACCTACGTGGACCGCAACACCTGCAGCAGTGACTAAAGCATGTCGGTATGTTACACATTCCGTAGTTGGCAGTATCCTATTTATTTGTACCTCCAAGGTGTTATGAATGTCGTTGAACTATCCATTATATTTGCAGATATCGCTAAATCCATCTATATCAACATATATCACTCTATTGCCCTTTCTATCTGTATTATATATATGCATATGTGTATATATATATATATATATATATATATATATATATATATATATATATATATATCTCTCTCTCTCTCTCTCTATATATATATATATATATATATATATATATATATATATATATATATATCTATGGCAGGGAACGTGACAGGCACACAGCACCACCATATGCTGTAAGGCTCATGTACTGTTCATGTGTTGGCATTCTGTGTTCCACTAGGTGTTGTGTTTACAATGTTTGAGGGCTGCCTATGTAGGAGTCACACATTGAGCCTCCTATACATTACAATTTACAGGTGGTCATGTTTGTGTGCCATCCATTTTACTGTGTGTGCAGGTGGAGAGGTGTCAGTCCGTAGGGGCTTACACTGTCAGAGTATGTGCTATACGTTCCCTCTTTGCCAAGGTGTAGGCATATTGGGCACGCCTCCGTCTGCCTACTGGGGCTGGCACAGTGTGTTCATGGTCTGAATCCCTCTGTGTCTGTAATGGCCTTGGCAATTGCGGTGGACTATGAGGGCCTTCACCATTTTGTCCCTGCTGCAGCTGCTTCCGCAGGATCATATTATGTAGCATGGCACATACTATGACGATGTGGGCACACGTACCTGGAGAGTACTGCAAGGCTCCACCAGATGTATCCAAGCACTGGAACCGTGATTTCAGCATCCCGAACACACTCTCGATGATGATTCTGGTTTGTGCGTGTGCCTCATTATGGCGTTCTTGCATGGGTGTGTGTGCATTTCTGATGGGAGTCATTATCCATGGCTCCAGTGCATAGCCAGCATCCACCACAAGATGTCCATGTGGGATGTCCCCCCTGACAAATACCTGATACAGCTGTGAGGCATGCCAGATATGGGAGTCATGGTAGCTTCCAGGGCTGCCAGCACACACATCCATGATAATGCCCTGGGCATTGCACATGACCTGGCAGTTGATGGAGTGGAATCCCTTGCGGTTTATGTAGCGCCTACCATGCTCACCGGGTGGTGACTTGATTTGTATGTGCATGCAGTCTATCGAACCCAGTACCTCCGGGTAGTGTGCCACACGGTGGAAGTGGCGCATATTGCTGGCCAACTCCTCCTGAGTTCGGGGGAAGTATATCTGCTCATTGGCATGTGGTAACATGGCATCCAGGAACTGGTGTAGTACCCTGGATGCTGATGCCTGTGAGATACCCATTATATCTCCAGCTGGCCTTTGAAAGGTACCTGTGGCCAGTATTCGCAGGCTTACACATACCTTCGTGTCCACTGGGATGGGTTCCCCTCTGTTGTTTCTGGTTCTCAGGCGTGGCCGGCACAGCTCCACTATTTGCTGTAAGATGTCCCTGTCCACCCTGTAACGCTCTACTATCTCCAGGTCATGTAGCCCCTGGTAGGTTACCCTTGGTCTGAACACTCTCCTTCTCCTCCGAGGCCTGCGGTGGTTGTCGGCATCATCCTCCACAACACCGTCAGTCTCTAACACATGCTGATGAATCACAGCTACGGCAGCTCCCAACATGTACATTTTAAAAGTTCCCCGTGTGTTTACACCTATGATGCAGTGTTTGGGAATACACAGGTGTGTGTAGGGTGCTTTCACACTTTATACTATTGTGCTGTGAACACCGATGATGTCATAGGGTGTGTATGTACGATCGTAGCTAGAGGGTATCTTATGTGTTTTACTGCCGGAACTACTATTGTGGTGCCTTTGGTGTTGAATTACATTTGGCTGCCGTGGATTACCTCTTGACCTTCCCTTTACATTTCTGCACATTGCACCTATCATTTTCTGGCGTGCATCCTGCAGCCTACTTTCATTTGTACTTTCCTGGACCTGGCGTATCTTGCGTTATGTGTGCTACTGCCAGTCTGCTGTCAGTTTGCTTTGCTCTGCTGTGTCAGGTCTCCTATCTTTGCAATCCAATACCTCCCCTCCTTTCTTTGCATTCCAATGCCGCCCCTATCCTGTTTTGCAGGTTTTTGCAAGCTGACTTGTCAGCTGCCATCGACTGGCCATCGTGGGTTGATTGGTGTTGATTGCTCATTAGTACTCCAATTACCCTACTTCAGCATTTCCTTCTTTTCTTCCCCTGACCTTCCTGTTTGTGCTATTGTTCGCAGCGCGTGCGTCCGATTACTGGGTTTTGGGCATGTTTTCATCCCCGTACACATGTGCTTTTGGGCACCATGTGTGCTCTCAGCTAAATAATTCTATACCTTCCTCCCCACCCCTGTCCTGCAGCTTTGCTTAGCAACGGACAGGCCAGATTTGCATTGCTCCAATGTGCTTACTGCTACGGTGGCACACCCCTCTGCTGATGTCATGTATCTCCTCTGAGCCATTCCTCGGTGTTATACCGCTGCGCCATATGGTACAACCTTCATCCGGCGGGACATTTGGGATTCAGTATTATCTGCCTCATTTGCATGGCATTGACTACTAATTCATAGTTACCGCGCCGAACACTATTGCAGGTGCTTAGCAACCCTTGCACCTTGGTTGTGGTGTTCCATGCCTACCATTGTGTATTATGCTGTAAACCTGATTTCTATTACGTTGCGATTTTATGACATTCTTATATTATTTCTTTATGTTACAGCTTCCGCATACATGCCCTGCGGTTGTGCTGTGCGTTACTGTGGACATGACATTAAATGTTGTTATTTACGTGTTGTGCATCTTTTCTTATGCCATTGGCTGTGTATTTCACCATTGGCATATGTTAACGTTGTGATACCTGGGTCTGGCCCGCTTCCATAGCTCCGATGTTCTGTTTGGGAAAATGTAAACCGTGTTTTTTGGTTTACATTTCCGTGGGCTTATGCTACACCTGCACCACTTCATGAATCACTATATGCCTTCATTTGCATGGTGCGACACTGTGCATGGGGTGATTAGCATACCTAAGCCGGGGGCTGCGCAGTTCTGGCATACGCCGGTAGTGCACGTGGAATTGGATCGTACCTGAATTGCTCAACGGCCATATTTGGCATTATACCACCTATGCTATGCCTGCGCCTGGCGCAAGCTTCATGAATTCCGGGGTGCATCTCTTACATATACACCTTGTTTTCTTTTGTGTGACCCAGCATCAGTATTAGGCATGTCTAAACTTACTTCACTTATTGATGTTTTCATTTTCTTTTTCTTATCTGGTTGTTTGTGTTTTGTTTTATATTTTCTAGGACTGGTTTGCATACGTAAATTGCTGTAATTCATGATACATGCCTGTGCAGTAATATGCCACCTTTTTCCTTCAGACTGGATTGAATGAAATAAAATGATTAAGTCCCAGCAATGAAACACAGAAATAGCTGCTACTGGTACTACACTTGAGCACATGGAAATTCAGACTGTTAATTAACAATTTTTTTTTTTTTGGTTATGTGAGCTTGCATTTCACAGGATACTGTGGATGCGGGTGTGACTAAGGATCTTAGTATAAAACCAGTATACCATAAGGAGAGATGGTACCTGCTGTGCGTGGGAGTGCAAAGATGTTCATATCTCTGTGTCTAGATGAAGAGACCATGATAGTTTTCTAAGTTGTCACTAGAAAGTACAAAACATAGGCTGTCCAAGAGTACTAGGTAGGGTGATGAATGTTTTTGGTGCTACGTGATATCAGAAAACTAGAATCTAGCAATGGAGGTACCTTGTTCATAAGGTCATAGGTTCATAGAAGGTTACTAGGCTAATGGTCTTAGGGCCTTTACAAGCCTAGACATGTAAAAGCCATGTTCCTTAATTGGCCATTGTTGCATGGTTCCTTAATTGGTCATTGTTAGATGGTTTGATTGTTTTTAGAACAAATCTATGATCAGCACCAGCTGCCCCTGTCCATGAGGGACATAGGTGCCACCTCAGGGGTGGGTGAATTTGCAGTCTCCCATCCAGTTGTTCAGGTTGAAAGCTTTGGCTAAATCAAAATATGTCAAACAATCCAATGAGAGGCACACAAAGCTTGAAACCAAGAATACAGTCAAACTAACTTATTGAACACTGGTTAGCACTTTCATCTGGTGACCATCACCAGACTTCTTCAGACAGATTTAAACATCACAGTAAACCCCTTTTATACATACTTAAACAAGATAATTGTCAACCGATTAAAACTAATTGATTTATATATTTAATTATTAGAATTAATAAAAGCAGCCCAGAACAAAAAACTAAAAGCAACAAGTAAGAAAAACACATCCTCTATCATACAGGTTTATATTAATGTTGTTTAAAAACATATGAAATTATAAAATATATGTTGTAAAAAACATGTTATAAAAATGTATATAGTTATCATTTAAATAATTTCTATTCATCTATCAAATACTTTCAGTTTAAGCTTGCTAGAAATGGATATTACATCACTGAGTCCTGGTGGGAAGTAAGCATTTAAAAAGATGGTGTTGTTCTTACTTGTTGCTTTTAGTTTTTTGTTCTGGGCTGCTTTTATTAACTCTAATAATTAAATAAATAAACCAATTAGTTTTTATTGTTTGACAATTATCTTGTTTAAGTATGTATAAAAGGAGCTTACTGTGATGTTTAAATTTGTCTGAAGAAATCTGGTGATGGTCACCAGACGAAAGCGCTAACCAGTGTTCAAATAAATTAGTTTGACTGTATTCTTGGTTTCCAGCTTTGGGTGCCTCTCATTGGATTGTTTCAATCATGATATGTGGTATGTACTGCTTTGTCTTTGTCCACTGCTTTGGTGATATTCTCAAATAAGTTTACCAGGTTTAGTAAGCATGATCTACTATTAACAAAACCAAACTGGATCAGGTCAAGAGTTTGAAGGTTGCTTATGTCCTTGTTGATAAGGTCCATAATTATTCTTTCCATGGCCTTACAGATAAGGCTGGTTAGGCTTATGGATTCCAGAGTCGGTTGATAGATTCCCTTTGTGCAGGGGGATTACAGTTGCTGATCTCCATTCCGCTGGAACAAAGGCAGTATCTGGGCTATGGTTAAAGAGAGTGCTAAGTGGATCCAGTAGGTCATGTTTTAGGTTGTTTAGTAAGCAGCCTGGGGTGTTATTTGGTCCCACAGAGGCCATGTTGTTGGCCTTGGAGAACATGGATATGACCTGCTCATTGGAGATATTGGGGAGAGGACGGGTGTCAGCTATACTTTGGGGGTATGGCTGGTGGGGCCACGAGGGTGAGGTTTGTGCTAAATCTGTCAGCTAACAGGTTGGCAATTTCCTCAGGGTCAGTGTGAGTGGTAACATCCACTATGAGTTTGGCACATAGCTGGCTATTCCCTTTTAGATTTTGGATGTAGCTAAAGAATGCCTTATGATTGTCTTTAGCTAGGGAAGCTAATTTAGCCTCATAACTATCTTTAGAGGATTTTACCAGATATCGGATTTGCTTCTTCAAGGTGTGGAGGGTATTCTTTCTCTGCTGGCTAAATTCTCTCTTGTTCTTAGATAACAGTTTTTTCCTTTTGTTATCTAACCTGTTTATACTCAAGGTCTAATAGAGTGGCTTGTTTTTACAGAAGGATTTGGTTTTATCTTGTCAGGAACAGCAAAGTCAATACAGTTGTTTAAATGGTTATACAGGGCATTTGTGTATTCGTCTGCATAGGAGTCATTGTTGACTCTGTTAGCATTGAGTTTGAAACTTTTCAAACCATCTTATAGTTTGTTTTGAAGAAGTTTCTCATTTTTGCTGCTCCTGTGGAGGTGTTAGGTCTGATCATTACTTTGAACAAGACAGATTTATGGTCTGTCCTTACTAAGGAGGGCAGAACACAGGGGGTATTGCATCGATCCCCATTTTGGTAAGTACTAATTCCCGAACCTTTGAGATCCTTGTGGCAGTACAGGCTAACTGTTCCAGAGCATTTGTAGTAACAAAGTTTATCCTAAGGGCGATCGCACTTGTGGTTGCGTACATCACCTGCTCGATGGAAGGATAGCTGAAATAATAGAATCATAGGACATTACTAGGCTAATGGCCCTAGGGCCCTTACAAGCCTAGCCAAGTTCTTACCCTTATTTCCACAATCAACACCTATTGCCCCTGTCCAAGAGGGACACAGGTGGAACCCTAGGGGTGAATTTATGGTCACCCATCCAATCATCCAGATTCCATTTGAAGAGAGCCAATGGGGGGCTCTGTTTGACATGAAGTAGGAGTTTGTTCCAAAGGTGTGGTAACTTCTGGGAGACAAATCTGTCCCTCCTGCAGGTTTTATTAATGTCACATACTAGGTTAAGGTCTTTAGAGTGAGTAAGCTGTGTACTATTAGACTTATGCTTGTGTAGCATTTCCAATAAAGCAGGGTCAGAGATTGCCTATATGCAAGGCAGAGATCACCTTTGAGTAGTCTGTATGAAACAAAATAAAGTTCAGTGATTTCAGATGATCCACATAAGATAGGTACTGAAGGCCTTGAATTTTCCTTGTTGAGGAACCTTTGTGGTTTCTGCAATTGCTGCAAGTGCTTGGAAAGGTACATACCAAAAGAGAAATTGTACTCAATTATTGGTCTGATGAGGGAAGAGTACAGGGAGGTTATAACTTCTTTTTTTCTGAAAGCAATACCCTTACTTATGAGATGAGCAACATAGAATGCCTTCCATACCACTTTGGAGACATGGTGGTCAAAGGTAAGGTTGCTGTCAACCTATGTGCCCACTGAGTGCGTACTTAAGGTGTTGCTATTGAAGTGGTAGTTAGCAGGAACATTGCTTTAACTGAAAGGAAGGATAATACATTTTTTGAGAGACCTGGGCACACAGGTTAACAGCAACATTACCTTTGATACAGCAGAATAATTATGAATGTCAACAAAACTGAAGGAACTAGAAGGTGAACATGTGCAAAGGTAAAGCAATGGCAATTAAAAAGACTTAAAAACAAGTTTCCTCTTTCCTACAGTGCAAGATATTTAATTATCACAGAAACAAAAATCAACATGCCCCATGAACTGCACCAGCTTTCTGTTCTTTCCAGTTTGCATTACTATTTCTCATTCATTTTACTGGAATGCAGTACTTGAGTAGTTTGCCTGAACTTTAGATAGGTTATGTAGGGTTTTCAAAAATGAGCTACAGTGCTAGAGGCTTTGTACTTAAGTTCTAAGGTAGGCTATAATCTTATTTTCATCCTTTTTGTTTGTAATGGTGTACTTTTAATGTAGTAATGTAGTGAGTGTTATACAAAGAGATGTTGAAATCTTAGTTTAGTTATATGTTTTACTTACACTGATGCTGCTCAGTTAAACATCCATTTTAATTGTATTCATACCTTTCAGCCATCTTGGATTTCATTGATGCCCTGATTTTCCCTTACATTTGTGCTCTGTGCTTCTTAAAAGTTTTCAGTTTCTAATATATCACAGAGGATTATAGTCCGTCAGTAATGGCAGTCATTACAGCTTCATCCTTCTTATTCTTCAAAAAATGACTGTTGACATTGCTGATGTCTGTGTGGTCACTGAGACATAATTTAAAGCCACAGAGAGCACACCAAGAGTACAAGGTTACAATGCCTTCCACACATTTACTCCAGCTACTTCACAGATAGGGACTAAAGGTGGAGGTGTCTCTATTTACATCAAAAATAAATCTACTTCAAGGCTGATCAAACAAGACAATGCACTTCCATGTTCAAATCACCATAGGCAAAATCCAATACCACTTCCTTGCAAGCTATAGGTCCCCCTCTATAACCCAGGAAACCCATACTATATATTTAAACTTATTAGAAACACTAACCATCAAACCCAATACCATATTCATGGTTGAATTTAATTACCCTACTATTAACTGAGAATCCAATATGACACCAAACATACATGCACAGAGATTTCTGGATTTTGTAAACGCAAACCCTGGAGCAGATAGTTAATACACCAACCAGGGGTGTAACCATAACAGATCTGGCCCTCACTAATATGGGGGACTGCTGCACACCCCCTACTGTAATGCCTTCCCTGGTAAGGTCAGACAACAAAATGGTCTCCTTTGAAGTAAACATAAAACCTGGACCCCCCAGTTAAATCTGGAATATTCAGGAACTTTTCTAAGGCTAAACTCCTGCTGTTAAATGAGAACCTGGCAAAATTTCAAGCTGCCATAAACCCTGAGAACACTACCGCCTATGCAGAACTGTTCACAAAAACTCTATGCAAGCATGTAAATAGCTGCATAGAAGCAGCTGTACCCACCAGGAAGTACAGAACTGACTCAAAAAGCAAACCACCTTGGTGGAATCAAAAAATCAATAGGCTGTATAACATGAGGAAGAAAATCAGGCCAAAAATTAGGAGGTGCAGCACCCAGCAGGATAATCATCAAACTAAACAAACAACTTAGAGGACAAATAGTCTACCAAAGCCAAATTTGAGGAAAGTTTGGCCTCTCAGGCCAAGGACAACCACAAAGCATTCTTTAGCTATGTCCACAACCTCAAAGGCAATACACAATTGTGTGCAGAGCTCGTTGTAAATGGAGCCACCTATACTGAGCCAGAAGATATAGCAAACCTCCTGGCTGATAAATTCAGCTCCAAATATCCCCATCTCTCCCGCTCAAACTTTCCTCAGGAAATATCATCAAATATAACTCCCCCTACTATCACTAAGAAGCAGGTCCTTAATGCTTTCTCTAAGACCAAGAACACTGCATCAATGGGCAAAGACAATATCCCAGGATGCCTTCTAAATAGCATGAAACATGACCTATCAGGGCCTCTGGAATTACTATTTAATTGTAGCCTCCAAACAGACTTTGTGCCACATGAATGAAGACAGGTAATACTCATCCCTCTGCACAAAGGTCTACAGACCCTGGAAATTACAGACTCATAAGTCTCACTAGATATATATGTAAAGCCATGGAAAGAATTTTCATGGAGATGATCAACAGAGATATAGCAAACCTTCAGACACTGGACCCAACCCAGTTTGGTTTCATCACGGGCAGATCATGCTACTCAACCTGGTGGACTTCTTTGAGAAGGTCACCAAAGCAATGCATGAGGGTAAAATCATTCACACTGCCTACCTTGACCTGGCCAAGGCATTTGACACAATACCACACTCAGCCATAGTTAACAAACTTAAGAGGTTAGGTACAAACCCATATGTCACTTGATGGATAGCCAACTGGCTCACTGACAGGACCCAGAAAGTTAGAATTGGGGATTCCATCTCTACAAAGAGGTCAGTCACAAGTACAGTCCCTCAGGGATCAGTCCATGGACCACTCCTTTGTGGCTTTTGCTTCTCAGAAGTCGAGGCCAATGTCAGTGGTCCCTGGCTGACTAAATTGCAAATTAGGAGCTGTCATTGAATCTCACACAAATGTTCTCCAAGAGGGACTGACACAGACAAACAACTGGTGTCAGAGCCATGGACTAAAATTAAATGCCAAGACATGCATAATAGTATCCTTTGGGAAGTCATCCATCCATGGTAACTATCATATTGACAACACATCCCATAGAGTTGACTCAGTAGTCAGGGACATAGGGACACACATAGATAGTAATGTAGCCTTTGACCATCACGTGTCTACAGTGGTGAGGAAATCATTGTATGTTGCGCAACTTATAAACAAAGGTATGGCATCTAAGTCCAAGGAAGTCATTGTTTTTACTATTTTTTTCTTATCAATACATTTTTTAATTGGAATTTTCAAAAGCAGGTGTATAATAAATATCAGAAACAGTCAAGTCTCATAAAAATATACAATACTCAACATATAATCAAAAAACAATGCTATTAGATATTGATATACAAGACAGTAGCAATCTGGCAGTTCAAGTGCAGGTGTGAAAATGGCAGTGATTTCAAATAATAACATATCCAAATCAAGAAGATGGGCAGAACCTTGAAATCCCCCCATGAGAAGTGCAGATCCTTCATCGACTGAAAAACATTTGTTAATGTCGAGGGCGGGGTGAGATTCTATTGACTTCCAATACTTGTTTATAGCTTGCTTAGAAACAACAAGATACACAACAAAATACTACTTTTGTTAATATATCCATAGTCAGGGCAAATCCCCAAAAGTTACAACTCCATTGTAACCAAAAACATGACATAGAGGGATAAAGCCCTGACTATAGCCCAGGTGACCTGGGTTTGATTAGCAGCTTGGACATCTGAGGTGCAGGGAAGGTGGGCAGTTGTGTGGGCATTCCTGTCAAAACTCTCTGGTGGAGGCTGGGGGATGTTGACATGTAGGTTGTAGTCCAAAGAGGAGAAAAGGTGGTGGATCTGGCTGAGCTGCAGCTGAGACAGTGCAATTTGCCACTCATGTCCATTTCATGACTGCCTCACCCAAATGCAACCACATAGTCCACAGAGGGAGAGAGAAGTAACAGGGTAAACTGCAAAAATTAAATAACCTTCCCAGCTGAAGGTGACAGCAAGTCCCCACAGGATATCTTTAGGTTATTTGACTGGCTCAAGCATAGTTTCAGATATGTCCAGGGCATTAAGGAGTGACTGGCAGATCTGGTGATTGACAGAGGCACTGGGATAGAAGGCCATAGCATAAAGCAGGGGAGCAAAAAGTGCTCCAAATATACATCTCTGTAGTTAAATGAATATTCTCATCACAAACCTTGTTAATCACTGTCTGAAGTTCTTTCCTAAGACTATTTATTCTAAGGTATGACTAAAAAATGTGAATTCAGTCTCCCCAAGTCTCTCTTCACCTTCAGCATAGAAGGGAAACTCCTGTGAACATCCAGACAACTCTAGGAGTATAAAATACTTAAACAGTAGCAGCTATAAGTCTGTATTCTTGTGATGATGCAGCACACTTGACTTAAGCTAAGATCTCAGGTCAGATCTGTACTGGTAATTGAGAAGACAGATCCATCTTTTAGCTATCTTCAATTTATTAGTCAGGTATAGCTTTTCATCCTTCAAAATTGCATAAAAACCTGATATCTCTCTCTTTCAGAAAGGATGCACCTTCAGTTGTTCTAAAAAAACACAGAACCAATTTGGGGGACCAACTAAGTGGCAGTGATCTAAATTTCATGTTTTTTCCCTGCTTTTAAGGATATCAAACCAGGAATGATTCAACTTCAATTGACCATAATGAGTCCAAAAGTGACTTACTGTAATAAAATCCCTTACTGTAAATAATTGCTTCCTGCAATATAGTACCATACTATATATTTTCCATCTTTCTAAATGGAGTCCACAGTCTTTCTTAAACCAACCAAATCACAAAGAAGCATATTTTTCCATACTGACAAATATTTCTTGCTATTTAATTTGCAAAGGATCAATATCCCTGTAGCTCGCACATAATAGTCTAAGTTGGGATAATCAAGACCTGCATTATCTGAACAAAAACATAATAGGTCCCGTGCAAACCTGGATTGTTCTCCTACCAAGACAAAGGCAGAAGAAGAACTCCAGCTTTCTAATAACCCTTGAAGAAATGGATACAGGGATAAATTATGCTATGTTTAACACCACTAGTAAAATAAACCAATGCTGTGTTTGTATACACTGGAACATATCTAGTAACAATGGTTTACAGCATCTAAAAGAACTCTTTGAATTTTAAGAGAATATATTTATATACTTGATGGTTTCCTCCAATGATGGACAAAAGCAAATCCACAGACACTTGAGTTCTCAAAAAAGAACATCTCAAAATACTAGGTGGACGGGGTATACTGTCACTCACAACAAACTAGACTTCCCCATATTCACCTTATATCCTGCCATCTTACTGTATCTTTCCAGGGTTTCCTGTAATATCTGTAGATCTGCCTCCAGACTGACCAAATATAAAAGTAAATAATCTCTGTAAAGAGTCAATTTATAAAACACTCCCACAGCCTTTTTCCTCTCATAATCTGCCTGCCTCAGGACCTTTAAAAAAGGTTTAATATACAATGCAAATGTCAATGGGGAACTGGGACAGCCAGAATGTTTACCTGTTCTAGTATGCAAAGAAGGGGATAGCCTTGTGTCAATCTTCACCATGGCACTAGCACTCCTCCAATATAGAATTTAAGTAACTGAATAAATGCTTGAGGGAAATCAAGCTACTTTAATATAGGCCCCAAAGACTATTTCTTCACATTAAAAGCCTTTTCTATTTCTAAACTGATCAATGCTAGCTGTGCTGTATTTGGTTCAAGAGAATCAGCATCAATTTCTTAGTTGTATTATCCACCATACACCTTTCCTTAATGAAGACAGTTCGGACTAAGTGTGCTAAGCTAATAAAGGGAATAGTCTCACAAACCTCTTCAGATGACAATATTAATAACTTACAACCATGTTTACAATTAGTATGGGATAATAAGACTGAGGAAGTAAAGGATTCTAATTGGGTTTCCAATAACTGAAATTATCGCTTCCTTGCAGGAGCTAGAAAATCTAAAAGATTCCATTACCTAATTAAAACATCAAGACAAAATTGAAATCATTATTATCCAACTAAGATAATAAAGTTACTTAGGAGTGTCTTCTAATCCTGGGGTTTTACCTTTCTTGATGTTTTTTATTTATTCTCTATTATTCTCTATTTAAAGATGTGATATTTCAGATAGATAGTTAAACAAAGAGGCCCCCTTCTGCTCTAATTTAGGCAATTGCAAATTCTGCAAGAATGTATTATTATGGAAGTAATAGATTCTGAATACAGACCAATGTAAAACTTGACAGACAAAAACATCCTAGTCTTAGATTAATTGTTTAAATAAGTCAGCTAATTTCAGTTTAGTTTATTTTAGATTATAATCCAGGAAATGTATTACCTCCAACTGAAGCTATTTATTAAATTCCCTGTCTACTGGGCTTCCTTCACTCTTGAAAAGTTTATCTTGTAACATTTTAAAATGCACTACTGTTCTAAATAATCTGTCTCTAGTATAAACCATAAGAAAAACAAATATGTTTATCTTTGAAATTATCCCAGCAATCCCTGTTCTCATAGGATACTTTCAGTATCCCTCCAAAATTAAGGCCTTTACAAAAAAGCATAATGGCCCTCCAATGATAACCAAACTTGTTTTCATCTAAGCTTATTTTCAGCAGGTCTGGGATGTGATCTGATAACATATTTGATAGATAAGACAACTTATCTAATAAATACACATGCTGCTGTGTAAAAGCAAAACTCTCTAACTTTGTGAATGAACTGAGCTGAGCTGTTTGATAAGTGTACATCTTCATAACTTTCAGCAAAACATTATACATATCTCTTAGTCCCATCATCTTTAAAACATTCCTCAGGTAACTTTTGCTCAAACACTCATGGGCCATGCTTCACTACTTCTCTGGAGGTAATTAGGTTTTAGTGTCCCCACCCTCCAACAAAGTGCCATCTCATCTAAATGATAAACCCATCCTTTCAACTGGGGTGCCAAAGAGGACTCCTCTCTATCATAGGGGATGGATAGATGGATGAATGGATGGATAGACAGATAGATAGATAGATAGATAGATAGATAGATAGATAGATAGATAGATAGATAGATATAAAATTAGCTTTCCTTCCCACCCAACTACCTTTACAGATATAAAACATACCTTGAATATCTGTTACCATCTCTCCCATTTCAAATGGTACCTCTTTCCTTAACAATATAATTACCTCTCTTCTTCTACCTCCTTGGTATGAAGAGAATCCCAGATACATATAACCAAAGTGAAAGAGCTATTTATGTTCTGCAGTTAAATGCATTTCATGGAAAAAATATATATCTGACTAGCTCCTCCTAATTAACACTATCATCTGTTTGAGTGTAGTGGGGTAGCCCAGGATATTTACACTCCAGTGTCTTCCTTCTTATATTTAGTCCTATACATATGTCCCTTTATATTTCCCATCCTCTCAGAGGAAGGAAGATAACCCTAACTCACAATTTTCATTAAGATATAAACATAAAAAGGGGAAAACATGTAGTCAATTAATTTCAATTATATCATTTTAGAACATATAACCCAACCTTTAGCTTATACATGGCAATAACACTTTCATGGAAGATATGCATTTTTTTCTACTAAAGTGGCAACCTGGATCTGAGCACCTGGTTATACATCTGTAATTAGGTTCATAGGTTCATAGGTTCATACTAGGCTATCTGCCCGAGGGCATTTACAAGCCTAGCCCATCGTTTTGTGGCTTACGCCACCCCTTTAGTATGGGGAACTATACCCATTATTTTGCTGTGCCTCTGTCGAGCAGTGACACTGAGGTAATCCCTGGGGTATATCTGCGATCTCCCATCCATTGGTCAAGATTTCTCTTGAACAAGGCCAGCGAGGTGCTCTGCCTCACATGTACCGGGATTTTGTTCCACAGCATAGGGAGTCTTTGGGTGATGAATCTATCCCTCCAGCATGTCCTATTAATAGCCGTGTCAAGGTTTAAGTCTCCCGCCCTTGTGGCTCTGATGGATCTAGATTTTTTGAGGTGTAGCATATTCATCAAATCTGAGTTTGACATGGCCTTGTATGTTAGGCAAAGGTCACCTCTGAGCAAGCGGTGGCGACTGAATAGAGCTGGAGTTCTTTCAGTTGGGCAGCATAGGACAGATTTTTGAGACCCTTTATCCTTTTGGTGAGGAACTTTTGTGGCCTCTCCAGCTGCTGCAAGTGTCGGGTCAGATACATTCCGAATGGGGCATTGTACTCAATCATTGGTCTGATGAGTGATGAGTAAAGGGAGACTATGACCTCCCTTGATCTAGATGAGAATCCCTTCATGATAAGGTGGGCAATGTAGAAGGTCTTCCTAACTACTTTAGCTACATGGGTGTCGAATGACAGACTACTATCAACCTGGGTCCCCAGGTCCCTGATAACTTCTTCTGTGCTCAGTGGATTGCCACCTATTTGGTAGCTAGGGGTAACCTTGTTTTTCCCGAAGGGTATGACTATGCACTTTTTGGCATTTAACTTTAGGCCGTGGCTCTGGCACCAGTTATCCGTTTCTGTGAGACCCTTCTGAAGGATATCTGTGTCAGATGTGTTTTCTACTATGGCGCCCAGTTTGCAGTCATCTGCAAACTTTGTCAGCCATAACCCTCCTGTGTTTGCTTGTACTTCGGAAAAGTAGATGCCAAACAAGAGTGGGCCCAGGACTGAGCCCTGTGGGACACCACTTGTGACAGGCTTTGAGTCTGACATGGCGCCAGCAGCTCTGACCCTGTGGGTTCTGTCACTCAGCCAGTTTGCAACCCATCTTGTGATGTATGGGTTGACATTTAAGCTGATGAGTTTTTCAATGATACCCGAATGGGAATTAGAAGAGAGAGACAAAATATCACCTTCAGTCATACAAGGAAATTAAAAAAAAGTACATTCATTGCACAGAGGGACTCTCCTGACAATTAATTCACCATTGTCCCTATAAAATTTTAAAGATCAGTTGTTTAGTTCACTGCATGGTCAGCATTTGTAATAATGGATCACAGATGCCATCCACCTGCATACTGCATTATACTACATGAAAGCAAGACCTACTAAAACTGTTCAACACTGCAAAATCTAAACTAATTCAGTTGTTATCATGAAATGCCATAATGTAAAAAAGAAGAAAAAGGCATGGCTAATGCCACACACAGCTATGCTATCCACAAGGTCATGGGTGTAACAAGCATAGAACTGTGTAATCTGGCTATTATAATAACCTATTCCAATATTTTATGACAATTAGGAAACTTTTCTATAACCAGATTTGCCATAAAGGAGTATGGTCCTTTTTTTCAGTATAGACTCTGAAAGAGACCCTTAGCACAAACTTCTCCATACATAAAGAGACCACCTCAATGAGTATGACCTAAAGATACCATAGTTTCCCCTAATGGGCACAGTCAGCTTTAGCATTAGCAAACACTGGGTAGTCTAGACTTCTCTGTGAGAATTAGGTTGTTGGCTGTGTCATTTGATTTTGCCTTGGGACCCCAGTTCCTTCTTCAGACCTCATCTTGTAATGTATCTCAAGTAACTGTGAAATCCTTCTGTGCGCTTCCTCTGGTGATGTAAATGTGGCTGACCCTGAGAGAAAAAAACTGACAACTGTGCAGCATAAATCCGCCTTGTAAACTATCTACAGAGTTTATAGTTTTATGCATGATGCAAATGCAGCCCTTTTCTTTCTCATTTCTCCTGAAAACTCGTGGCTGCAGAGTACACAGGAACCATTTATATTAACAGTCTTCCTTGTGAACAAAAATGAGGATAAAATCTTCTGTTTAACATTATACTCTTTAAAGCAGACCAGTCTAGGTCTAGGATACCTTTGCCTCAACTGTTGTTGCAAAAAGACATGGTGGGCATGTTTTACCTTTACTACTTCCTCATGTAACTGGATGGACAGATTTAACATGTGTGCCATAAAGCCAGCACAGTCAGAAGCGTCACCATTTTCTAATATATCTATGGATCATAAGTTCTTCCACCTACTCCTGTCTCCATTGTCCATCTGCCCATTTTCAGTTTGAACAAGTTTTATTCTTTTGTAGCTGCTCTCTTGTGATATGTCTGCCAGAGCACTGTCTATCATACCTCTCAACTGTCCACATTTTTTCAGACTGTCCAGATGTTTGTTATATATTTGTGGTCTGCTCCTCATAAAATTTGTAGTTTTCTGGAAAATCTTTGGCCTGATCTGAAGACTGAATAAATAATGAAATACATTTGAATTTCTGACTTCATATCATTCAGAAAATGTATGCTAACTCAACCTGTTATTCTGGCGGCTTTCTAAGTTTAAAAGGGCAATATTTAAAATTTTCTCTATTTTTGGGTCTGTCACTCCATTGTTTCAGGTTTTGTCCAGATTTCTTGCACTAAGCGGTTGAGCGGTATCCTGTCTATCACTACTAAATTACTGGATTGAGCCAAGAGAACACACTCCATGTCTGATGCCTTTGTGGTGAGCATGTCTATAAAATTGGACATATTAGTTTTCATTTTATGTTTCTTAGACATGATTTGCTGAAACTGGCACTTGTTTTGAATCGCTAATGTTGAGAACTGCTCCATTTCTGAACATAACAAAGAGTTTGCACCCTGTTGACCATGCTGCTGGACCTATTGCTCTAGTGCAAATGTCAAGCTCATCTCCATTTTTCTGTTCCTTTTCCTTGCTGGCATCTATACTGCTTGGACACAGTATTTACTATTTTCATCAGGACACCTTGCCACTGAACTGCTAATAACTTCAGAGAGCAGAAAAACAAAAAAATCTAAACCACTGATCTCTACCAGCTTTTACTTGGTCTGTAAGAAGGTAATCCCCACACCATGCTGATACTCCATCAGGGTCTAGGCCAGAAGCCTCCAAAATACTTTAAATTTTTAATGCCAATTATGGCTAATTTCATTTTTAATAGGCTGACTCGTGGCCGCAATTGATTTTGTGCATGCGATAAGTGAGTAGTGGTTCCACATGTAATGCGTGAAGTTGAATGTGTGTGCTTGAATGAGACTGCTATAAGGTGACTGATGCTGCATGCAGATTGGTGATACATATATACAATGACTTGCATAGACAGGAGTTAAAATTACTTTTATTTGGAGGCATAAAAATTATTTTATACCATGTTGTTCAGTCTTAGTTGCTTTAAGAGAGAGTGTGTGTGTGTGTGTGTGTGTGTGTGTGTGTGTGTGTGTGTGTGTGTGTGTGTGTGTGTGTGTGTGTGTGTGTGTGTGTGTGTTTTGTGTGCATGGGCATGCAACAATGCATGTCATCAACTTACAACTGATTAAAGAAACTCATCAAATTTACAGTCCATGACCAACCCTGTGCATAGAAAATCAATGCCAGTGTAGTTTCTAACTGTATGCAGGAAGTGATTCTTTCTTATATGAGATTTCTTTATTCTTCATCTTGTATGACCATGGAGTTGGTATATATAATTTCAAGAGGTCTGGAGGGCTTGCTACCCCAACTTGGGGTGCAGAGGGCAAACTCCCATCCCAAAAATGATTACATTTAATTTTTACATGACGTTTATTTTCAAGCAGTTGTGTTTCCTTGGTTGTTTGTAACTCAAGGACATGTAGTTGAAACACAGAAGTGTGTCTTTGTATGTGTGTGTGTGTGTGTGTGTGTGTGTGTGTGTGTGTGTGCGCGTGTGTGTGTGTGTGTGTGTGTGTGTGTGTGTGTGTGTGTGTGCGTGTGTGTGTGGCTCTGTTTATTAATTAAGAGGTTTAAATCTCACTAAACATCACACACAGAAAAGAATACTTTATTTACCTCGCATTTTCTGTATCTCATCTGTAAGTGAAGATCAGATATAGTGTGTGTGTGTGTGTGTGTGTGTGTGTGTGTGTGTGTGTGTGTGTGTGTGTGTCTGTGTGTGTTTACGAATGTGTGTTCATTGATGACATGTTTGACCTATTGCACAAAGAAGAGAAAAAATATTGAGTTGCAGGTTGACAGTAACCTCTCATTTGACACTCACATTGCCAAAGTGGTTAGGAAGACCTTCTATATTGCCCACCTTATCATGAAGGGTTTCACATCTAGATCAAGAGAGGTCATTGTGCCCCTGTACTCTTCTCTTATCAGGCCAATGATTGAGTACAATGCCCCATTTGGGATGTATCTTACCCGTCACCTGCAGCAGTTGGAATGACCCCAAAAGTTCCTCACCAAGAGGATAAAGGGTCTTAAACATATGTCATATGCTACCCGACTGAAAAAACTCCAGCTCTATTCAGTCGCATACCGCCTACTCAGAGGTGATCTGTGCCTGACATACAAGGCCATGTCCAATCCGGAATTAATGGACATGCTCCACCTCAGTAAATCCAAATCCACCAGAGCCACGAGAACAAGAGACTTAAACCTCAACACAGAAATAAATAGGACATGCTGGAGGGACAGATTCATAACCCAGAGGCTCCCTACACTCTGGAACAGAATCCCAATCCATGTTAGGCAGAGCCCCTCACTGACTCTATTCAAGAGAAATCTTGACGAGTGGATGGGAGATCGTAGGTTTACCCCGGAGGTCATTTCTGTGTCACTACTAGACAGAGGCACAGTAAACTAAACCCTAAAAGGGCGTAGTATTCTCATCCTAAGGGGTGGTGAAAGCCACACACACTCTGGCTAGGCTTATAAATGCCCTAGGGCAGATAGCCTAGTACGAACCTATGAACCTATGAACCTATTATATTTTCTCTGTGCTCGTTGTTAAAAGAATAAATGACCAATCAGGCTGCTATTCTCATGTGCATCTAAGTCTGCTCTGCGCTAAGGAAAAAGCTACCATAGGCCATCTAGACTTCACATTCAATCACAGATCCCTACTTTAAACAAACTTCAGTATCCAGGAAACTGACACTATCTTAAAAGTGATTTAGAAAGGAAAAATACCAAACACATAAGTATTCAAAAACAGTAAATCATTAAAAAAACAGCAGGAATACATACCACAAACTCAGATACACTGCTTAGTCTGCATACAAAACAATAATTATAATAAAAAATAAATACAACAAATCACAGATGTTGTTAGCTTAACCACCTCGAAGAGAGTGATGATAGCTTGGTCTGCTGTGATTATAATACCTAGAGGGGACAGTGTGTGGCAGTGAGACATCACGCAAGACTAAGGATCCCTGCCTACCACAGAGCAGCAGCTGGGGGTGGGGGAATGTAATAATTAGTGCAAAGCACACATTTGGGCAACATTCTTTGCATTCCTCGTGCCAAAAACTGCCCCTTGGAGCAACAGGGTTAGTCTGAATTGTAGAACCTGAATGTCTACCGGAATAATTTTTGCAAATGATGACCTGATAGTCAGTTGACAACTGAAAAAAAATGAAAGGTCTACATGCTGTGAAGGAAGAAATTATATTTCTAATCCATTAATTAGGGGTATTCCAGAGAAGTTTGCTTTATGCTATTTTTCCCTTTTGAATCCCAAAGCCCTTCTGAACCAAATAACTTGCTGTCTACCCCTGGGCCTACATTCTAACTCCTGAGAAAAGATCAGCTTAAGAGAAAACGATATTGAGCACATACTAAATATGCAGTGCTCGTTGTGATGTCCTTTTATTCTTTTTCTTCTCTTCTGCTTCAGACCCTCACAAATAAAATATGTTGGGATTAATAAGGATACATATATACACTCCCACACCTGTATACAATTTGAAGGATTGGCAGTTTAGTAACAGGGATTTTTTTTTTGGCATGTGACAAGAAAATGGAGCACCAGTTTTATTGCAAGGAGGATATCAACACTTCACAGAAAGTACCCAAGCCAAGAATGTCCATTTCCGCAATTTCTGAAATGCTGTAATAAATGGTGTTATCAGAGATATACTTAGATCAGTTGTTTTATACATATTGCTGGAAAACTCCTTCTGTCCATCACTTCATAATAAATGCTACTGTACTCCACTGACTGAATGGCTGGCATCCATTCAATGTATCATCATATGAAAATAAAAGTTGCAATGTGCTGCAAACAAATCTAAACATTGCAGTTCACCAAAGAAACAAAATGCATTTAGAGACACCAGGCCTCTTTGATGTTCTTCAGGTCAACCTCACTGTTTACACTTTTTTGTCTTATATCCCCAGAACAAACACGTAAAGGGTATATATGTATACATATTAGTAAAACAATAAATTTACTTATTTCATAAAAAGCAAAATGTTTGTACTACACAATGGCTTTCTCTTCCTCTGATTATCTTATTTTTTAATCCTGAGGACTCTGCCACATATAACGTACAAGCAGCAAAAGATGAGAAGCAGATCAAGCCTCACTTTTTACTAACGGCCTTTTGCACTTCTTGTGTGCTGCT
>NC_056728.1:1924268816-1924298816 GCF_019279795.1 Protopterus annectens | reverse complement strand
GTTTCAGACATATGAGGTACATACAGTTATTTTACTGATGGTGTGCCCATTGACCATTTGACTATGAGCAAATAAAAAATGGCCACATAATGTATTTTAAATATTTGCTGGAGTACTGCAAAGTTGTTTTGTGAATAAACATTATTTCTCACCAATTAACAATTGATGAAAGTCTGTTTTGTTTTTCTGTGCAATAGTTAGGTGTTTTTACATTTGTGCAGAGACGTTTTGTAAAGTCGAATTTCATATGGTTGAGATTGTATGATCAAGTTTGTGAAAAGTTGAAGTATTTGTAAGGAAATCACAGCACGGTTGTGATCAAAGAATTTAGCCTTTATCCCACTGCAGTGCAGAGTTGGGATATATATAAGTTACAGGGGGTATGGGGGTTCATGGGGGTTCAACGTTTTGGAAAATCGATCGTATGGACATAGATTCATATTTGTTATATACGGTTCATCAAAGCTCCACTGGTTGACCAGGTTGATCTGTATCTTGTCTGACTGAATACACAGTTGATCACAAACTGCATTCACTTTTGTACATGAGGCTCAGGTACAACATGGACTAAGAATATGTTCTTTCCCAGTATTGTGCAAATTCATTTAATATAAAGTTAAAGTTGCAGGAGTATGAGGATGAGTGGGACTTGTCTACTGCAAAAACCATCATAAATTGGAAGAAGTAGTTCACAAAGGGATGCTTAATTGGTCAGGAACTTTGTCAGTTTTTCATATTATTTTTTGTGTTGACCTGCTGAATTGTCAGTCTGTCTGTTTGTCTCTCTCTCTCTTTCTGTCTAGCATGGATACAGATGCAAGTGCATGTGATAATCAAAACTCAAGTGGAAGAATCACAAAAAGTCACCCATGTGCAAAAGCGAAAATCCACATATAAAAAATGTTTTTTTGCAGTAGGGCAACCCCATACACCCACTGATACACCTATATATATATATATATATATATATATATATATATATATATATATGTATGTATGTTTGTACATATGGTTCCCCTTTATAATCTCAAAATACTGAAATCTCGAATTTTAGTATCTTGAAACCATAAAGGCAAATCCACAAAACACTGACAGCCCAAAACTGTGAAATTTGAAATCCCGAACACACAGCATACACCACACCACACATACACCACAATACCCACAGTACAAAACAAAAAAAAAAACACACAAAAAAACCCTACACATCCACAAACCTACACTACAAATAAGCAGGGGGGCAAGCCCCACCCTGCACCCCTTATGTGGGGGACTGCACACCCCCAAGTAATATATACTCACACCCAAACATTCTACAGTCCCTCACACGCACGCGCACACACACACACACACACACACACACACACACACACACACACACACACACACACACACACACACACACATACACACACACACACACACACACACACACACACATGCATACACACACATATCACACATATACAAACACCAACACATCCAACACTTACACACTCATACTTTCACACGCCTACCTTAACCCACACGTACAACTTACAAACACAGTCACATATACTCAAACTCCCAAATGAAACCCTTACAAAACACTTACTTACCTTAAATTACACCTAAATCCACACACAATACCGGACACCATCCACACAAAACACCGCATGTAACATAGCGTAAAGCCATAACCGCGAATTTGAGATATTCAAATTCGTGATTATGCACTTTCGCTATTTTAAAAATTCACCTTTATGGTCTTGAGATATGGGTGTGTGTGTGTGTGTGTGTGTGTGTGTGTGTGTGTGTGTGTGTGTGTGTGTGTGTGTGTGTGTGTGTGCAATTAATGATCAATGATAATTGTTTTCTTTTGATGGACTCCAGTATCTGGTTTTCTAGCATCTATTTTTTGAACTTTTGGCAATGGGCGACCCCATGTGATATTTATCATTCTCTGTAATGCTTTCTGGCTCATGTTTCCAGTGCTTCTCAGTTGCTTCAATATTGTAATGTTTGCACAATCCTCAATGCAACAATCTTGGCACATTATTCTTATCAGTACCCAGGCCCTCCACCATTAGTTTATCACATTCAGCTACAAGATGCGCAATAGTTTCCAGCTCTATTTTACAAAATATGCATTTGTCTGATTAGCTTTCCAATGTAGGGGAATATATGTAGCAAAAAAATGTGAATATCTTTTTTCAGGGAAAATACCTGGTATTAGGAGATCATGAGGTCTGGTGGGTGACAAATTAATTGACTCTTAAATCAGATCGTGTTTATGGGTCTATGGTAGCATTACTAGTCCAATAATATAAAACAACAGCTTCTGTCATTCACTGTAACCAGAAACAACTGAAGCAGGACATTGTACATCTTACCACATCTTAACATCTATTTGAGGTACCATCAATCATGTTTCAAAGGAATGGTGAGAAAAGTAAAAAACAGACTAGGGTCTTTACAATCCAATAATAACTAGCCTCTTCTCCTGCTGGACTCCAGCCATCTATCCAGACAGTCTAAGTCCACAAATCATAATTTTGACTGTGTAGAGACTGTCTTCCTCTTAGTGCTGTTGGGGGGGATTCATGTCTGAAAGAAAAAAAATTATGACATATTCATTGGCTATCAGTAGGAATTTAAAGACACCTTACTAGTGCAGTAAACTCTAATGTGGGCTACAACTAAATTTAGTTAGCTGGTGGTATGTGCTAGAAGTAAGGTACCTGTCTGAGGAGGGTGCCCAAACATGAAATAAGCATTCTACTGAAATATCATTGATATACAAAAACACAGTCAACCCTTCAGTCCAGTGAAAAAGCAGGAATTGTTTCAGATTGCATATTTATTGGCACAGATTTGAAAAATACCGGAATTGTTGGGAGGCTGTACTGGTAGAGAAAGGCTGAGTGTTTAATGGACTGATCTCTGTTCCTGAAGGAGGGAATGTAGTGGCCTGGAAGGGACTTGATTACTTCACCCTAATATGGGGATGGAGGGAAGGAGGGGAAGCAGAGGAAGGAGGACATCATGTGAGGGTGCACATACATGATACTGACCTCAGCTGTTATCAATTCCTTGTTGTCATAATGACACAATAATTCTCTTTCTGGGCAGAAAGCATCCTAGATAAACACCATGACAAACCACTGAATTCTCTAACTACTGTTATATTTTCGTGTTAACCCTTTACCAAGTCAGGATAGATAAAGCAGGAAATACAAGAATAGTTCATGAGGATGCTCTGGCTGTGTATTGGGAGACAACAACCAAAAGGGAGGAAGAGGGAAATTAAAATTAAAGTAATTCTAACATAGCACAGCACTCTACAACATTAAAGCATCTTCATAGCATAAATCATCATTTTTTAACAGCATTTTATCCCTTCTTTTCACCTGTTGGCAATAACCTAACATTGAACAATCACAGCTCCAGGAAAAATGAAATGCTTCCCTTAGGATGTTTTTATTACCATGACATATTTAATTTCATAATGCTGCCTTTCATTCTAATTTTAGCACAGTGTTGCTATCTAAGCAGTATTTGGATAACTGACAATGTCTGCCTGTTTGTCAAAGTTATTCTGAAAAGAATAACTTGAATATATCTGAGATCACTAGCTGTGCCACTATTTCAGGTCAGTGTAGATGAACAGCTGTATAGTGAATCAAAAACATAAAAAGAAAAATACATTAACATTTTTCTTAAAATAGTTTAATATCTTTCTAAATACTACAGAACGCAGTGGAACTTTGCAAATTTGAGCACTGCCACCATTAAAGCAATTTCTCCAAGAGGAGGACCACAAAACATATCTTAACAATTTTAAGCTGTATGCCAACCAAGAAGAATGGGTCTGAGTTGGATGGGCTAGGACTTCATCAGTCTAATTTATTGGAGAACTAGTGGGATCCTTCATGGACATGGAGACAACTGATTACCAGAACTATGATAAAGTCAACATGGCATTACTTGCCAGAGCATTTGTTACCACAGAAACACAAGCTTAAAAGATTCATAAATGGATATTTTTTCATAACAAACTTATAATGTCAGAATTATCTGACCTAAAACATAAAATTGCTCCTTAGTTAGATCCTGGGTGGGAGAGTGGATCAATGTGATAAAAATAACTTGGCACATGAAATAACTTGGCACAGGACATAATAAGTGGTAATATGTTTTCACTTTTATAATTGTGGAGGCAATACCAAGAAGACACTTCTTTGGACAGGCCAACCTATTAGTGTGGAAAAGGGAACTAGCAAGTAAATAAGGAGAAGTTCCTCTGCGTAATAAAAAATGTCAGGTAAGCAACCACAGAAACATTCCCTGTATGGATTTATCAAAAATATAGGAATACTATAAGAAATTTCTAAAACTAAAAAAATGGCTAGGGACAAAGAAAGGAAAAACACATATCACTCTAAGAGCTATGTCAACATAATTATATAGCCAAACAGTCTTCAAACACACAAACTGTGGCAGCGTAGGGGGGCATAGCCAAGTTGACTAACTGAAAGCAGCAACTGGTGAAAGCTCTGTGACTGAAAACTTTTCTCTACCAGAAAATGTAAGAAAAAAATTTGGAGATTCATATTAGCTAATTTTATTCACTAATACTCAAAGAAATATAGCATCAGGTTCTTCAAAAGCTGTAATCTTTCTGTCAGAATTCCAACTACTTGGTTAAGAGAGAAGAGACTTCGGAGCCACTCAATAAATGGTACTCATGATTCTTTTGTTAAAACAAGACATCCAGTCAATACTATCTAGTATGCAGGATGTATTACTAAAAATAGACAAACTGGATACCAAACTAGAAGGTTTCAAAGAAAAAACATTTTGAAATTCTTATATAACAAGGTGCACAAATCAGCAGTATGGAAGAGACTCTGAATGATCATGGGGGAAGAATGACCTCCTGACTGCCTCAAGGCCCTATCTCTGTTTTCTGTCTCTACAAGCTTTTGAGGGGAGAGCTATGCCTGCCATACAGGGCAGTGTCAGACCCCACGCTGATGGACCTCCTGCATATCCTCAAAACAAACAGTACCAAAATTATCCATTTTAAAGACTTAAACCTTGCCTGTGATAGGTCCTGCTGGAGAAATAGATGTGTATCCCAGAGACTACCCCATCTATGGAACAGGCTCCCCGTCCATGTGAAGCAGAGTTCCTCTCTAACACAATTCAAGTGCAACTTGGACAATTGGATAGGAAACTGGAAATTCCTCCCTGGTTTGGCAACTATGTCTCTAATGGACACAGATAACCTGTAAATGGTTCATCTCCCAGGCCCATGCTTACACTTACTAAGGGTATCAGAACTTGTCAGAGATTTGGGATGCATGGATAGGCTTAAAAAGGCCTTTGTTGTCGATAGCCTAGTAAACACCTATGCATAACTGAAAGTGAGTCAGACTGAATTTCTTTTAAAACAAAGTAAATGGGTCATAGGAAAACTCAATAGTTTAGAAAACAGACTAAGATGAATTAATGTTACAATTTATGGTATACCTGAAAAGTATGAGGGAGACAATATAATAAACTTCTTAACTGCCTGCTGCATAAAACATTAAATCTACCTGAAACTTTATCTTTTGGAACTGAAAGAGCACACAGATTCCTGACAGCACCTTCTAAGAAGGAAAATTTACCATTGCAATCAATTATAGTTAAGCTATTGTCTAGTTTAGAAAAATATTAGATATTGACAGCAGCATGGTGCAGCCCACCTATTAAAATAGGTGAATGTGTAGTCAGATTTGGCAATGATTATTCCAGTAAAGTAATAAGTAAAAGAACATCCTGTTTAACTGATCAGTGAACTTAAAAAGAACAACCACTTTGGTGTTTCCTACAAAGATTAAATTAATCCTTTCTGAAGACACCAAACTATTTAACACATTGAAGGAGGAATCCACTTTTACCAGCCATAAAACCCTTAATCTTACTGAAGAAATTGAGTAGAACAGTATATCCCTGAACAGAGTGAGCTGAATTATTGGAAAATGACTTATAAAACTAACAAGCCTAAAACAAGTGACTCTCATTCTATGATTTCAGAAACAATAGATTTACCATTTAAGTAAAAGGTCTGTACTGGACTCTAAGCTCCAAAACATATGTAAGTATGTATTTATATTTTAAGCTAAAACATTTTTCATGATGAGGAATATAAAGGGTTACTTTTACTGTTTTACTATATTTACAGTGAAAGACAATGTATTTCATTTAACTAAACCTATACGTGTTTCTAAATGTTAAAAAAATACTTCCTGTAAGAAAATGTCATTATATTATAAGCAATAGAACTGATAATTTTAAAGCCATATAAGAAAATAATTTTATTTTATTTTTTCAGCTTTGCTTAGTATACACATTGCTGGGTTAACTGAATGTCGGATCTAAGTAATATGCTAATTAGAAGTGTTAAAGTGATGGTTATTTTGTTTTCTTTGTTCCTGTGTAGTACATTCCTTTCACAGGTCATTTATAAAACAACAGTCACACTGAGAAAGCTTGAGAACAAAAGAATGTTCCATCTCTTCAGAATGCTGTCTTCCTCCCACCTTGAGGTGTCCTCATACCTCTCATGCATACCTCATTATGAGGAACATTCCTCATTTGGGGTCTTAAACAGTTCCTATAGCACAAAGTTCCACATAGAAAGAGTCTGTCACACATTTAATGTTAGGACCTTTTTAACTGATAATCCATAATAAAACTAAATCATTACTTCATTAAAAGAATATTTTATACGTTGTTAGAAACCTTAGCAAGTGTTCCACATTTCATAATTTTTTTCCACATTATGAGAGGTAGTGTTCCTCATTTTGGAGATGGAAGTTTGAGAGCTATGGCTTTCCTGAAGAAAATCTAAGTCAACGTTCATCACTGATGTCTGTGAAAGAAGAAATGACCTTTCGATTTTTTTTTTCTCATGTACAAATGTGAAAAATCTACTCAAAATAACACAACTTTTCTTAGAAGTAAAGAATTTGTAAGACAAAAGCTATAGTAATATTTAATACAGAGATGCTGTAACATATAATTTTCTTACATTTTACATGCTAATAGTTTATGCTGTAGTGTTATGAACTTTTAACTATACATATTAACTGTACATATTAATTGAAAGAGGTAAAGTTAGATGTTTGTTACTGTTTAGAACAGGTTTAAAGAACTAAGAAAAATGAGAAACGTACAGAGGAAATTACCAACTGCTGTGTGCTGTGAGTTGTCATTTTCACATGCTGTAGTCAAATTCTGATGTCAGCATGTGAAGCTTAGATTAGAACGGCAGTTCACAATGGCTAAAAACATACATTCAATTTAAATAAGCAGGAATACTTTTCTATATAGTCAAGATTGTGTGTAATACTAAAATTAATATGAGTAAACATCTTATGAACAACATGCACATGCACAAGGAATGCAATATCCACTATGTAAAAGTAATAAAAGGGCAGTATCAGTAAATTAAGAAATATGTGCACATACTATAATCTTTAATATGAGCTGATGATTAAGTAAATCCTTGATGGTATATTTTAGAAATAAAGATATATTAAATAAGGTAGAATGCTAATGGGAAACTAAGACAGAAAATATATTTAAATAACAAACCACTTATAAGAAAGATGTCTAGTACATATACCTGCATATGATAGAAATGTGAATGTAAAAGATCTTATATAATTTACATAGACAGTCATATAAAATATTTGAAACTAATCTGAAAGCTGAATTTTGAAGCTTGGTCATGTGAAATTTGTAGCTTTTTACATGTTGCATGTTATTAGATTCACTAAGATTACCTGAAATAACTCATTTCACAAGTCAAAGCTGAAACTTGTTTTATTGCTGAATCAGTACATCCATTTTAATGGAAAGTAAAGTAGATGTTTCAATATGTTTGAATCTGGGTAAGTAGAATGGGATTTGTATTGAACACTTTGCAACTTTTGAATATAATATAGGCAGCAAGTTTTTGACACCATAGAAATAGCAAGACATTCTCTTTGACCTCAGTAATGTACATATTTTTATGAAGTAGTGTAATAAGCTAAAGGATTTTCTAAACATTTTAATATTTGACATGTCAAGAGTGTTACAGAAATTTGAGATATAGACACGTCTTTTAAAAATGAATTCAGAGCTTTTTGGTAGAGATATAAAATATGTGTGCATCTTTTGACATCATAAATATATATGTACATTGAATTCTCTTTTGTATTATAGTTTAGTATGATAAGATTACCTGTCACCTGCAAGCCTTTAGGGCCCACTCTTTTATGCTTATTTATTTAGAGATCTGGTTATAATAATGGTCAAATGCAAACTCCCCCTTTCTAACAAATGTCACTGGAGTCCCACAGGGATCCATCCAAGGACCCCTACTCTTTAGTATATTTGCTAATGACCTTTATACAGCATCTGCTACTGGAACATTAATCCAATATGCAGATAATTCCACAATAATCTGTACCTCTCAAACATTGCCCCAGCTTCTCTCTGATGCTCAACAATGTTTCTCTGCTGTTGAATCCTGTCTTACCAACTGCCAGCTATTCCTCAACCAAAAAACACTAAACTGATTCTTTTTCAGCCAAAGAACTGTACTACTAATCTAAATAGCTTCAAAATTCTCTCTGCAGATAACACTACCTTTGAAACTGTCCACCACATCAAGTCACTGGGTGTAGTCATAGATGATCACCTTCAGTTTGATCTTCACATTCAGCAAAACATAAACAAACACATATTAACATTTTCTTCCAAAACCACCCTTTCCAAAACTTTCCTTCTACCTTCACTGCTTTATGGTGCTCCAGAATGTACCATTTTACAGAGTTCTTCTAGAGCTAAACTGAAACAGTACTATAATAAAGTGGCCAGGTTTACCACCAACTCAAAAAATAGAACCCATCACTGTCTGTCACTAAAAGCTAAACTGGCTAGAATCCCTAACTACCTACTATATAGAAAACGTCTAACACTCCACAACATAGGCTATAAAACCCTAGCCTACCCAGTACTAAAAAACATCATTACACCTTACAACCCTAACAGAACTCTTAGGTCTATAGATAAAGAGCTTCTCTATATATACAAACCCTCTAAAGCAGTTGGCCAAAGTTTGTGCTCCCACTATGTAGCAAAGGCATGGAACTCTTTTCCTCTTACTGCAGGAACTACTACTAACTTAATTGCCTTTACTTTGCTGAAATAACACATGTTCGACTCCTGGCTGTGCCCTTTCTGTGATCCAGGGTAATTTCTTCTCCAGGTTAGTCCAGACTAATCTCTGTCTATCTGCATTCTCTTAATCTATCTGTACTCCATTCACTCTGCATCATTTACTTGCTTATCTATATCAATTTCTTGCATAGCTACCATCTGCTCCATATCAATGTACCTGCTTACTTGTAACTCAGATAATTTGTTGCTATCTGTTTAAAGTCTTATTTGTACATCTCTCTGTTATTGTGACTCATGCTATTTTTATTTAATTTGCATACGTTGGACATGCTTGTATGTAATTGAAACATTGTTTTCCTGGGCCTCATCTGAAAATGGGTTCTTATAAACCCAGTTGGACTTTCATGGTAAACAAATATCAAATAAATAAATAAATGATGTTGAATGAACAATAATTTAGGAATATTTAATGGAAAATGTATACTATTATTAAATAAATAGGTATATAATATGCTGTTTGTTGGATTATTTAATATTTGTGATTAATAGAAGAGGATTTATTACACTTTTGTGTAGTATTGGGGAATAGTTTTAAATGGCAAAATATATAACTAAATTAATAATCTCTTAATATTTTTAATCTATATATATATTATATTAATTATTTGTAAATCACAGTAGCTTCTGGCTAATTTTTTGAAGAATGTTTAGGTGTTGGTAGGTAGAACGATAGTATAATAGTTTGACTATTCAATAAGAAAACTAGGAACTTTGGTATTCATGGTAGGTTGTGTTTTATTAGCAATATATACAGTTATAGTTTTAGACCTGTCTGTTTTTTTTTTAGTTTTAGTAGTTTAGTTTGTAGAAAGGAAGAATTAAAAAAAATCTTGACTGATAAGATAGTGTCGGAGGATTGCATTAGTGTCTTATATAGAATTAAATTAATACAGTGGATAAATATGTCATATTATCTTTTAAAATAAATATTTTTAAATACACAGTATGGATAGCTTTAGTCTATTATCTACTAATGTAAATGGATTAAATAATAGTAACAAAAGGAAATTATTAATGAAATATCTAAAATTAAAAAGGAGACATTATATTCTTGCAAGAGATTCACTTGATAGATAAAGATATACCATATTTAAATAACTCAGGTTATTAAATGATATTATCTGCTTCTTTTAACAAAAATAGGAGGGGGACTTTTATACTTTGGAGAAAATCCACTGTAATGCCTAAGGTTATGGAATCCATTAATGATTCCAAAGGAATGTATACATTTGTAACAATAAAATATAATGGCAAACTCTATACACTAGCTAATATTTTCTGGATCCCTGGAATATGTACAAGAGTGGCTAAAGATCACTTAAACTTACTAAAAAGTCATTGGAATGGTAGTTTAATTTTAGCATGGGATTTTAACTGTATATCTAGTATAGAAGATACAAGTAAACAGAAGAAAGCTAAAATGCTGGTACCACATAAAACACTAAATAGATGGATTAGTAATAATAATTTAGTTGATTTTCAAGTAAAAACAAAAGATAAGTAATTCTTCTTCACTCATATGCACATGGGACACAAATTAGAATTTATAGGATGTATGCTTCTATAGATTTACTTAATAAACTGAATTATTTAAAAAAAATCCTTGTCTTTTATCTGATCATAATGCACTAAGTATTAATATAGTAATGGATATAAGGAAATTTCAGATTATTTATAGAATCCCAGTATATAAGGTGAAATTAAAATCATTGAAGATTTACCTTAAGAAACAATCAAAAATTGCTTATCTTCAAATGATAATGGTCAGGTTAGTAAAGTCATACTATGGGACTCCTTAAAAATGCATATTAAAGATAGAAAATGGGCTAGTGATAAAATGAAAGAGTGGGATAAAGAAGTGTTAGAAATACAAGAGGAAATACACAAAGTGGGGTCTGAACAACAAATAAAGAAATTAGTTAAGACTGAAATCATTAAAAATTAATTACAAAATATCAGTTTTAATGCATAAAGTGGAGATACTTTTAAAAAAATAAAATTACATATTTATGCAATGACTTCAAAAATCTACATAGATTAGCTAACAGAAGTAAAATGTTAAGCATGAAGGCACAAATCAATAATATCTTAAATCCTCACACTAATAAACTTACTCCATGTATAGAGGAATTGCTTAACATTTAAAAAAATGCCATGAGGATCTTAAAAAAAGATAAAAATAATAATCCCGATGATTACAACATTGACAATTATTTAAAGAAAAATGTTACTAATAAACTTAATGACCAACAAATATTTCTGTTGAATAAGCCTATTACCCTGATAGAAGTTAAAGAAGCTTTTAAAAGGTAAAATGGTAATGGTCCAGGGTTAGATGGTTTAAATATGGAATTATATAGTCTGTTTCCATGAAATATTTTAGAATTACTGAGTGACATTTTCAGGATAATTCAGAGTGACAAAATAATTATTTCCTTATGGAAACTTTCTGTACTCTCACATATACTCAAGCAAGTAAAGGATAATGCCTTAGTCTCCTCATATAGTCCAATTCCATTATTAAATGTAGACTATAAACTATTTACTTTCATTTTCATCACTAGATTAAGAGATATAGTAGACAACTTGCTAAAGGTCAAACAGGATTTATAGTCAATAAATCAACATATGACAATATAAAAAGGGTAGTAACTATCTTAGATTTAGCAAAATGAATGAGCAAGAAATTGCTCCTAATTAGCTTAGATATTGAGAGAGCTTTTGAGTCTGTAGATTGAAACTACTTGTTTAAAAATATAGGTGTTTGCATATCCAGAACAGTTTATTGCAATATTAAAAAAACCTGTGCAGAGACTCCAAAGCAGATGTTAAAATCGGATCTTACATTTTTCAAGGATTTACTTTAAACAAAAGTGCAAAACAAAGGTATCCCTTGTCCACTTTACTATTTACATTTGTTATTAAACCCTTATTTAATAATATAAAAAGCAATGTAAAAATTGATGGATTCTCAATAAATGGAGATTGTCAATCTAAAATATAGCTTTTTGCAGATTATATTTTACTAACTATAGAAGATTTAAATTATTTGATTGAAGAAATAGATGAAGAAAATGAAAAGTTTTAAGAAATATCACTGCTGAAATTTAATAATAAAACTGAAATTTTAGTGTTAAATCAATGACTAGATAGTAAGTTTAAAGCTAAATATAACTGGGGAGGAAAACAACTAAAATATTTAGGAACAAAATCTAACAAGACATGAGTAAGATTATTAATAATAATTTTGAAAAAGTAATTGAAGTAGTGTTACTTCTTATTAAAAATGTAATGAATGTCTTTTTTTACTTTTGCAGATAGGTTAGTACTTATTAAAATAATTATATTACCCAAAATTATATATATTGCATTCAATAGCTTTAATACCACCACATTAAAAAAAAGAGGAAGAAGTTAACTTCAGTCTTATGGTAGCCTAAAAAGCCAAGAACTGCCTATAGAAATCATATAAGATTATGGGGTATGGTGGTATTAGCTTCCCGGATGTAGAATCTTATTTTATTGCTGCAAGTTTTAACTCTATCATACTCTAGATAGATTCAGCTTATACTAGTCAATGGAAAAACATCCAGGAGCAGATTATACTAAATTCTTATAAGTTTATTAAAGATGATTAATTAGAAATATATAACAATCCTTTCATCTGACTAGCAAAATTTACCTTAAAAGGACATTCATTTCAATCTTTAGACTCTGCATATATGAAATTAATTCTTAAAACAGTGAAATATATGTTTAAAACCCTATTAATATCAAAATGGAAATTTTTGTGCTTTCCCATTGTACATACCTCTATGTTTAAGAAAACTCTGAACAATGTTGAAATTAATTTACTAAAAAGGAATAGATTTGTATTATGGTCCGATTGCTTCAAAAAAGAAAAAGCTAAGTCTCTAGAATATTTAATGAAAGCATATATGTTGGATGATTTTGATAACCAGTTAATATTATCCATCAGAAAGAAATTAATTTGTAGATAATATGAGTGAAGAGGAACAGAACACTATTCCCAAATTATATGAGTATATTAATGCTGTTATCGAAGGTAGATTGACATAAAAAGGAGCTTACCCAAGCTATATAAGTTAATTATGAACAATAATAATAATAATTTCAGTGCAAATTTCTGCAACCTTTTAGATAGTAGTGGACTGAGTGACTCAATAGATGGTAAGAATAAAACTTTGTTACTTAACTCAGTCAAACCTCTTCAATTTTATACTGGAAAATTTTATGTGAAAATATACTGTAGACATATATGCAGATTAAGTAAACTCCATGAAGGCTTCACACAGAGCCTACATGGAGTTTATATGTTGCAGCAATGGTGCTCAGCACATGGCAGTGTGCAATGCATATTAATGAGGTAAACCGCACCTAAGCTAGGTTTTGCAGCTCACAACAGTTTTGCTGGCCACAAAACCTTGTAAGCAAGCATGGCTATCATGTCTGTGTAAAGAAGAGCACATATGGTCTTCAGATTTGTGCAGAATGTCACAATGATTACCAGGGCTGTACACAAGCTTCTCAAACTCTTAGAGCAAGAAATATGGACAAAAGCCATAATTATTGTGGGGACAAAGAATGACAACTAGGGACACACTTATCAAATATTGCTCTTAGAAACTTAGAAAGTTGGTAGAATGACAGGTTTTGCATTTGCATGGATTTTCTGAAGGGTATGAAGCATACCTCTCAACCTCTTGATGCATGAAATCTGGACAAAGCCTGAGAAAATGGAGGTCAAAGGCACAAAACTAAGGACATATTTTAAATATTGCTTTTATAAACTGATAAAGGTGCTAGAGTAACAGGATTTGTTTTAACATGCATTTTCTGAAGGATTTGAAGTCTGAAATTTCAACTGTATGTTATTATTTAGAGACTTCAATCCTCAGATCATCCAGTGATTTGCCAGAAAACCACAAATGTTATGAATGAAGAACAGACAAAAATATGAGCCAAAAATCTGAACATTCTGCAAACATCTGGAAAGCTGAGCAGCATGGTATGAAGTCTGAGACTCAAATGTCTGTTACTATTTTCTGACTTCAACCCTCAATAATTTACCAATCATTTGCCAGAAAGCCACAGTTGTATTAGAGATAGACCAAAATATGGGGCAACATTTGGACATTCTGAAAAAGTATGTACAGTTGAGAGGTATGGCTGTACAAATAGCTGTCATTTTGTTAGTGCAACATATCTGCACAGAGATCAACTTAATGAGAGTACACATAACCAGTAATGGGGACATACTTGACATAGATATATCATGATAATGAGTTTGACTTTAAAACTGTCAACCTCTTATACTGAGAAATGTGGACAAAACCATAAAATGGGGGTAGGGAGAAGGACCAGAAATGTGGACAGATTGTTAATATTCCACATTCAAACATATGCAGTTGATAGAATATATAGGTTGTACATTAGCATGAAATTTCTCAAGAACATGAAATTTGAAACTCAAATGTCAGCCATCAGTTACTGACTGCACTCGGCAGTGACATGCAAATGATTTGTCAGGAAGACAACATGTTATGAGGAAAATATCACAAATATGAGACAAAAAATGATAATTCTGCATAGATCAGGACAGTTGATGCACCCAAATGTCTGTAATATTTTTTTCTCAATTATTTTATTAAAAACTTTAACAACAAAACATTAATATATGATAATAGAAATAATATAAAACAAATATACATAGCTAAAAGAACAATAAACAGCAACTAAAATAATTATTAATAATGGTGTCTACGTTAAAACACACTTTTTAAACAGAAAAAGAAATGTGATGAGTATTTGTTAGTTAATTATTAAGGTTTGTTTAACCAGCAGTTCTTTGAATTTCAACCATATATTATATGAAGATATGATTCTAGATGTTCTTGCCTTGATCATGATAAGTTCAAGATGACAAACTTCAGCCGCCATGTGTACGAATTCCTTCATATTAGGAGTAGTCTGATTCTTACAGTTCTTGATGATACTGATAACTTTTCTTACTAATGCTAAGATACGCCATAAAAGAGGGTATTTTATTTTCATGACACAAGTGGGAATAGGTGTATTAACTAGAATAAGAGATTTGGTCAGCATAAATTTATCATTAACTACAGACTGTAAGAGAGAATGCATGTTATCCCAATATGTTTTAAGTTTTAAACAATTGTAAAACATATGCTTCCAGTCAGCTTTAATATTTAGTTTACATATCCAGCATCCTATGCCTTTATTATACACCAGTTCAACTTTATGTGATGTGATAAAGGTTCTGTGTAAGAACTTCCAAGAGAATATCCTCCACCTTAGTGATGAACTGCTTTGTTTTGAAGATTGGATAATTAGTTTTTTTTATCTTTACTTGGGAATTTATTATCGCAAGTCTAAAATAATCCCAAATAGCTTTCTTTGTGACATACTATTGATTTCTTAAGTACCTTATATATTTTTGATAGGAGTTCCTTTCCAATTATATTCTGGTGCATTAGAATAATGAATAAATCAATGAATGTGGATAAATAATTGGTTGCATTAGATTAATCTTATGCTCCACTAATTGCCTACAGTTTTGAATTTCTAACCACATATCTCTCCTTAACTCAAACTTATTAATTATATGGTGAACATTTTGTAACTTCCCATTGTCCAGTAATTGATACCAGTATAACAGGTTTTTGTCTTTAAATGTAGTCATTGTTGTTAAATGTATTAATACCATTTTGAGTATAGGCAATTAGAAATACAAAGAAAATCCATGCTTTATATTCAGGGATCCTGAAATTAAAATTTTTAAAGGAGGTTATTATTGTATTAACATAATAAGAGTTAACTGGTTTGTTTTTGTTTTCTATAAAATAGTATTTTATTAACCAATGAAATGTATTAGTAGCCATTTTAGTATGACATGATTTTGTTAAATTATTGAATTTACACCAAATACCTCCCTGAATATATTTCCATTTGGCATTATAATTGTTATTTAACCAATAAATTATTGTCTTAACAATTGAGGATAAGGAATACAATTCTAAATTCAGAAGACCAATACCACCCAATGTCCAATCTCTAATGTTATGGTTTAAAGCCAATCTAGGCTTATTAGTCAACCATAAATAATCTCAGAAACAAAGAATTATACTAATTAAAGAAAGTCTCTCTTCCATAGTGAAAAAAATTATTCCAAGCATTAAGATTTTTTATGGAATTTAAGTTATTATTATAGTTAAGAGGTGTTATTCCTTTAATATTATAAGTCAAAATTATCCCTATGTAAGTTATTTTACCATCTTTCAAAATGTATTTATGTAATCTTATATCTATTTTATTAATATTATAATTAATAGGTAGTATTTTAGTCTTAATCACATAAAAACTGAGTTCTGCTTTCTTCTGGAATATTCCTATTGCTTGGAATACTGAAATAAGAGAAGAATTGCAATCAGTTAAAGTTAATCAGATGCCATCTGCAAACAATTGTATTTTGGGAATTAAATCATTATTTATTAGTATGCCTTTGATGTATTTATTTGATCTTAAATTTTGTTGAGTCTTTCAGCTTTTCCCGGTTATGGGGTTGCCACAGCGGAACTCCGGTCTGCTAATGATTGGCAGTAGATTTTTATGTGCCAAGTTGCCAGCCCTGATGCACAACCTTCAACAAAGGTACGCCCATTCATGCATGTCTCCACACAGAAGACGCTCTAGCTGAGAATCGAACAGGACAACATCTTACTGTGAGGCGACAATTATATAATTTGCAAAATATTCCATAACTAGAGCAAAAGGAAATGGGGACAAGGAACAACCCTCTTTAGTGCCTTTAGTAATTGATTGTTTGGGAAGTTTATAACTCTATCTTAATATATGCAAAGAAGTTTTCATAGAGATGTTTGATTAATGGTAAGAACTTTCTGAAAAATTTACATTTCTCCAGTACTAATTATAAGTACTCCCAATTAACTGAATCAAATGCAGTATTGATATCCAGACCAACCAACGTTAGTTCTTTTTTTTAATTATTTGTATAATCAGTTATTGATCATATTCTCTTGATATTATCATAGGGGTTCTTGTTCATTATAAACCCAGTATGATCTTTGCATATCAACATTGGAAGAAATTGTTTTACTCTAGAGGCATAGATTGCCATGAATATTTTATAATCTACATTAGTAATGAAATTGGTCTACATGAAAAACATTGCATTGAGTCTTTGTCAGGTTTTAAAATTGTGGCTATAAGTGTGTATTTCCAGTATGAAGGTACCTTTGTAAGTCCTTTAACCATTGAGAATACCTCTAGTAAAATACTCAAAACATCCTTAATCTTCATTTTGTATAGTTCAGGTATTATACCATCATTTCTAGGTACCTCATTGGGTTTTAATTTATTAAGTTCGGGCATTGATATAGGCTTATGAGTTATTTTTGTTTGATCCTCTGACATTCTATTTTCAGTATATTTTTATAACTGTTTTAATAAGATCTTGTGTATCCATTGTTGGTTTGTGTTGATTAATCTTATTAAAATGAGACCTGAAAATATCCAGAATATTTTCTACTTCAGTAACCTTCTTTTTACTACTAGTGGAGTATAATTTTTGATGTGGTTAGATGTAACAATAATTTTTGTTCTAGTAGCCAGTTTATAAATGGATTTAGGATTTATAGAATAGCTATTTTAATCTTTTCTAAATCTATCATAGTTTTAGGTTGTAAAATGTATAAATATTTACTGTTTAAGCTATTGATTTCTTCCATTATTATTTCCTTTTTGACTATCTAATTTTAATTTATCAGCTTTCTCCTGTAAATCTATAAATTCTTTGTCCCATTGTTTCTCTTTTTTGTGCATACCAACTTGTAATTTTGTGAAAAAGGTATGCTTTTAAAGAGTGCCATACAACAATCTCTGAGGTGTTACCTGTATGATTAATTTTAATAAAAGTTTGAATTTCTTTATTAAAGAACTCCTTAAAGTCTTTCATATTGGTTATATATGCAGGAATTCTTTAATTGGGATGTTATTACTATAAACCAATATAACTTCTAATGTTATCGCGTTATGATCTGACAGTGGTCAACAGATTACTTTAATGTTATCTATTCTATTAGTGATCTGATTTGAAACATGTACTCTAGTCATGATTTTGCTCCACACCTGTGTGAGAAATTTGTAAAAAGAGTGAGTCTGATACTGAAAACCCATTTATATCTGTCATATTATATAGGTCAGCAAACTCCATCAAAGCCTTAACTGAGGCAGGTTTCTTTCTTTTACAGCTAGTGTTGGTATCCTTGTCAGATAAAATACAATTAAAGTCACCTACAAAAAATAATGTTTCACTTTGATATTTGTATTAATTCCCCCAACTGTTGTTTAACTGTTTGTATTCCCAATCTAGATATCCAAGCAAGCAATAATGCCAGACAGGGTGTGTGTTATTGTGGAAATAATGCCCAACTAGGGATATTCTGAGGCCCAACACCACAGGCAGAGGCCTCTACACCCCTAAAAGGGTATTTCCACAATAACACAGACCCTGGAGAGCATTATTGTGCTTAGAGAATGGGGTGTCTGCAAAATTGTTAATTTCATTATTTATTTATTTTTTTATTACTATATTTTTTAGATATTTTTGATTAAAATAGTTCCTCCACCTAATGTTTCAAACTTGCTGTAGTACATGTTAATGGTGTTGGGGAAGCATTTTACATCCAAAGTATAACACTTAAAAAATCTATCCAGATATTTACTTTATTTTTTGGTCCCTTACTCCCAAAATGTTTTGTTTGTTGTCAGTATTTGTAGACTAACATTATAAATAATGGCAAGGTCTATATTATGAGATTGAAACTTTAGGTAGTCAAATACCTAAAGGTCGATCACTAAATATTGAAATGTAAAAATCATGAATGGCCATTTCCACACAGGGAAACAATGCCATTGGCCAAACTTAGAAAAAAAATTTTTAAACAGAAATCAAGTGGGGGGGGGGCTTTGTCTCTCACACCCCTGATGTGGGTGGCTATGCCCACCAACCTCCTAATTAAATATACCAACTCTGAGATTGCTCTACATTGTAAAAAGGGCAAAATTCACTTAATGGCCAAACTACTTATTTCCCTGTGTGGAAACAGCCATTCACAATTTTTACATTTCAATATTTAGAGATCGACCTTTAGGTATTCGACTACCTAGGGTTTTGATCTCATAATATAGACCCATAATGACATACACTTGAGTTTCAGACTATTATTTTATTCAGAAAATCCATGCAAGAACAAATCCTTTTATTTAAGCAAGTTTGTAATTTTAAAGTCTGTTCCTATTTTTGAGCCTTTGTTAGGTTTTTCTTTTAGGCTTTATTCAGATTTCTTCAGCTGAAAGGTCCAGAGATATGCAAACCTGTTTACACCTGCTGTTGCCAGTAGTCAACCTCATTCACTCTCACACCTCTGTTTTTGAAAATGCATGCTAGCTCAAATCCTAATATTCAAGTAAAATATGCCACCCCCTTTATTTTAGGTTGATTCAGATATTATGAGCTAAGAGTCAAGGAAGCATAACTCTCAACTCTCCATATTTTTGCAGAATGCCAACATTTTTTGGCTCATATGTTTGGTCCCATCCTTATAAAATGTGTAGTTTTCTAGCAAATCACCCGGGACTGAAGTCATTAAATAATGACAGACATTGTAGTTTCAGACTTGATATCCTATAGAAAATGCATGCTAATTGAAATCTTGTTATTCTAGCAACTTTCTAAGTTTATAAGAGCAGTATTTAAAATGTTCCCCTATTTTTAGTCCTTTGTTCTCCCTTATTTGTGGCTGTGTCCAGATTACTTGAATCGAGAGATTGGCAGGTATGCAAGAGGTACAGAAACCTCTTAAATGATTCTGCTGTTGCCAGGGATCACTCTCACTCTTCACTGTCTTACACACACACAGACACACACACACACACACACACACACACACACACACACACACACACACACACACGCACATTCTGTTCTGCATTCATACACACATTCACTCACATATGCAGACAGAAACATAAGCACACTCATACACATACACAGATTTATTTTTTTGGTTTCTTTCTTTCTTTTTTTTTTTTTTTTTTTTTTATACTCACACTGAACAGCAAAAGCGCTGTTTAGGGTATAAGATAATGGCTCAATCAATTTCTCACTCTCTTACATGCATATACACTCTCTCACACACAGACATAAACACACACACACACGCACACACACACTTTTCACTTTTTTCTTTTCTATTTTTTCTTTCTTATTTTACAGTTGCTAAAGAGCAAAACCACTGTTAATGAGTGTAAAATAATGGCAGCCATTATTTTCTTTCAGTCTGCATAATATGGCAGCTTGATATGCTGCCATGAAGCTGTGGATTTATTGTTCAGTGGGCATTACTTGTAGATTAACACCGTGCTGGAGAAAGTTCATTCTCCAATCAGAATGCAATCTTCAGGTCACCCATTCTCTAGTAGACATTAATAAAAGTGTACAGTTTCCTTTGAATCTCTAAAGTCACTGAACAAAACATGCCTTTTTCATCACCAAATGTATTCAGGATTTTAGGTAGAGTCAAAGAATTTAGCCACCCCTCGTCTCTTTTGTTTATAATGAGAGCTAGTCAATACAGAATAGTGTTTTGTAATAACATGCAGAAAAATGACAGACCACCACAGTTACCAGACCACAAAGATTTATTTGAGTGCATATATTTATTCTGAAGAAGTCTGATATTTATTAAGATGAAAGCACTCCAATAAATCTTTGTGGTGTGGTACCAGTAGTGGTCTGTCATTTACAGCATCTTATTTCAAGTTGTTTTTTTTTTTTTTTTTTTTTTTTTTTTTTTTTTTTTTTTGTGATTTTATAAAATAGTGTTTAGTATAAAGTCTATCCAAATTTTCCTTTATTAAATGTATTTCATGTAAAAAAATAACTTGGGAATTAAATAATTTTAAAAATCTGTATAAACTACCCCCTTTACAACCATTATTTAATCCACTGATATTAATTGTTATGCATTTCAAGTTGGCCATACTACCGAAATAGGAAAAAAAAAATAAGTATTACATATAATAACCTCATACATTTGTAAATAATATGGGACTGAAAAACCTATTATATCTAGTGAAGTGCTTAATCATAGATATAAGTATAAAATAATTGAGATTGTTAACTGTAAACTTTCTATCAAGAATAATAGACACCAACAAAAAAATACTTAATTTGTAAACTGCTATACATGCACTGTTCTTTCCCATTCCTCCCATGGATTTTAAAACTCTTGGTTGGAATAGCAGTCCTATTCAAACACTGCCACCTACCCACAAATAAGTATCTAGCATCACCCTACTACTTCTAAAGTTATGATATATGAAAGGTCTAATTTATTTAACAAAACTAAAAGGAGTTAGTATATAAATAACATTCAGATTATAAACACTCCTTTTCCTTGTTATAAAATGTATAAACTGTTAAGCATAATATATCTTGTAGTAATTTGGTTCTATTCTATGTATAAGACGCTATATAATATTATAATAAATCCAATCATTTCATTCACTTCTGAGAAAAAAAAGAGATTAACACAGATAAAAGACAATCCATATAACATTGTTTATAGCAATCATGCTATATTACTAATATGCTATTATATATTAATGATAATGTGACTAACTAGTTAACTATTTAAACTCAGTTCTGACTACAAGACTGTACATGCTTGGATAATATGGTAGGCACATATGATATTTCAAACAATAAATACACTTCTCTAAAAAAATCTTTGTGAGGACTTGGATATACAATTATCTTTCAAAACATGTCTCTTCTATAAATAGGATATCATATTCACTATAACATATTATGAGATACGAAATACTAAAAGAGTACCTGTGATGTCTAAAATAACTAATAATATGTTCCCAGAATTATATTTGTACTGAGGGATAACATATATTTGGCAATGGATAACATATGTTTGGCAACATACCTGCTACAGTCTTTTTAAGAGACACATGAATTCCCAACTTAGCAAAATGACTGGGTAATTTTGTCTGACTTTGTGGGAAACATGCTATTACTTTCATATTAATCCCTTCTTTACTATGTGTCAGACTTTCAATTACATTTCAGGGCATGAGTTTCTAATATTGTCATGTATTTAAGCTCCTTGCTTCCTGCTTGAAAAGCACATCTGCACAGAAACCAAGACGGATCATCACAGCAACCATTGCATAAACATATACATGCTTTTAGGTTCATAGGTTCATAGGTTCATACTAGGCTATCTGCCCTAGGCATTTATAAGCCTAGCCAGAGTGTGTTTGGCTTTCACCACCCATTTTAAATAAATTTTGCTATGCCCTTTTTCGAGGTTAGTATACTGTGCCTCTGTCTAACAGTGACACAGAAGTGATACCCGGGGTAAACCTGCGATCTCCCATCCACTCATCAAGATTCCTCTTGAAGAGAGTCAATGAGGGACTCTGCCTAACCTGGACTGGGATTTTATTCCAGAGTGAAGGGAGCCTCTGGGTTATGAATCTGTCCCTCCAGCATGTCCTATTTATTTCAGTGCTGAGGTTCAAGTCTCTAGAGCGCGTAGCTCGATGGGATTTGGATTTTCTGAGGTGCAGCATGTCCATTAATTCTGGGTTGGACATGGCTTTATATGTCAGGCACAGATCGCCTCTGAGTAGGCGGTATGCCACTGAGTAGAGCTGGAGTTTCTTTAACCGGGCAGCATATGGCATCTGTTTGAGCCCTTTGATCCTCTTGGTGAGGTACTTTTGGGGTCATTCCAGTTGCTGCAGGTGTCTGGTAAGGTACATCCCAAAAGGGGCATTGCACTCAATTATGGGCCTGATGAGGGATGAGTAAAGAGGCACGATGACCTCCCCTGATCTAGATGTGAATCCCTTCATGATTAGGTGCGCTATATAAAATGTTTTTCTAACCACTTTGGCCACGTGGTTGTCAAATGAGAGATCGCTATCAACTTGGGTCCCCAGGTCCCTAATTACTTCTTCTGTACTTAATGGATTACCAGCTTTGTGGTAATTTGTGGGCACTTTGTTTTTGCCAAAGGGGGTGACTATACCCTTTTTGGCGTTTAGCTTGAGGCCATGGCTCTGGTACCAGTTGTCTGTTTCTATGAGGCCCTTTTGGAGGATGCTTGTGTCGGCTGGAGAGTCAATTATGGCACCCAGTTTGCAGTCATCTGTGAACTTGGTCAGCCACAGTCCTTCTGTGTTGGCCTGTACCTCCGAGAAATATATACCGAACAAGAGAGGTCCCAGGACTGAGCCTTGTGGGACGCCACTTGTAATTGGTTTGAAGTCTGACATGGCTCCAGCAATTCTAACCATGTGGGTTCTGTCCTTGAGCCAGTTTGCAACCCATCTAGTGACATAGGGGTTTATATTTAAGCTGGTGAGCTTATCTATAATGTCTGAGTGGGGTATATGTGGAATATACTAATCAAATATGGAGGTGACATCAACAGACATAAACAAGATAATCCTCCCTTCTTTAAATTAATAGAACATAATGTAATTTGAATGATATGATAGTTTATAATAAAAGTTGAACTGAAGAAATGAATTCTATATTGTGTATGGTGTCATAGTATTATAAAATGTATTATATAACTTAAAGAGGGAAATACAGGTTTTACAATTGTTAAAATAGTTATTTGGAGGTAACTGTAACAGAGCGCAAGTTAATTAAGACCTTCTTACTATTTTGCACTTAATTTGTATTTTAAAATCAAGCATAAAACAACATTTTATCTGGCATTTCTTACACACACACACACACACACACACACACACACACACACACACACACACACACACACACACACACACACAAACACACACACATACAAAGAACTCTGTAAAAATTGCCTCCTGAATGAAAGGAGTGGGAAAGAAACATATTCGAACCTGCTCTGTGACAGAGAAATACCACTGACAGTAAACAGCTTTTAGTCATATTAGAAGGCTGTATAAGTGGTTGAACCAATCTGCTACCTGCTATTTAAGAACCTATGCTGCAACACTTCTTGTTATCATTTTATTTTTTTTGTTATAGCTATTTGGTACACACTTTCTCTCTTTCTTTTGTCTCTCTCTCTCTCCCTCTCTCTTTTTTATCTATCCTAGCAGGGGATGGGGGAACAAAATAATAACTGACACTTTTTAAAGTAAAACCTCAGTGTTAAAATACAGAAATTGTCTTCACTATTGTATTTCTCCTCTCTTAATTATTCCCCAATGAATAAACCAGCACAAACATCAGATAAGATTATATAAGGAAAAAAAAATTAAAAAAAATAAAAAAAGAAAGAAAAAATATGAAAAAAAGAAAATGGCTTCATACATACTGCATACACTCATTTTATGACTATATTAGTAAAGAAGCACTTACAAACAGCCTAACAGTCTGATATCTCCTAGAGAAAGCACATCCAAATCTTACACATACAACTCATATATTTCAATCAACCATGGCATGTGAATTAAGAGTTAAAAGTTAAAAACACCATAAACATTTAATCCATTCACAACACACATTTAAAATGTAATGTGAGCAACTAGCTATTATGTTATGTTATCATGAGCTATCACTTTAGGATTCATGTTGCATATATATGAAGAAGGGAAACCAGGATATGTATGTAAAGAAAGCTTATTATTAGTTAAAGTGCTAGTTTCTTAATACTTATTAAGCGAAGGCATATATTTAACATGGAAAATAAAATATAGAATATTAGCTTAGCAATACATATAAAAAAAGAAAAATTGTCATTACTTTACCTTACATACAAGTGAATTCATGTTTCCTTCAATTCATCTATATCTCCAGTAACTGAATTGGTAAACTTTGTCATGGAAAAATAATTTTGTTATTAAAACAGTTAACGTCAATGTTATACTAAAGCTGAGTCATTTGTCCTATAGCTTATTTTTCTTCTCATTAGATTTCCAGGTATTTACTTCTGCTTGTCTCTTCAAAGTAGTATTGTTCCAGTCCATATCTTCAGTTTGGTCTAGATTTTTTTTAAATGACAGTGCAGAGTCTTGGTCTTCAAAATGTCTAATTTCATCCAGAAGGAATATTTTCAACTTGGCAGGAAAGAGCAAATGCACCTTAAACTGTCTTTTCCTAACTTCTTTTATAAGAGGCAAACAACTTTTCCCTTTAATCATCACAGCATTGAAATAGTCATTATAAAATCTTATTAGTTTGTCATCCAGTTTAATAGGAGATTTAGACCGGGCTTTTTTAAGTATTAGCTCCCTATATTGAGATGAGAAAAACTTGACAATAAATGATCTTGAGCAGTTATTTTTTAATGAAGTAGAAACTAGAGAACTGTGTGCTCTTTCTATACCATATGGCATAGCTTCAGATAAATTAAGTCTTAGGAAGCCAGGCAGTAAGAAAGTTAACCATATTTTCTCATTCTGTTTTTTCAGGCAGTCCAAATATACAAATGTTATTTCTCCTGGAGCTGTTCTCCGTCATCAATTTTGTTTAGTAATAAAGTATTCTGTTGCAGTAGAAATTTAGTGTTGTTTTCATCTTCAGATACTCTGCCTTCTACGTCATTAAGGGCATCTTCCATTCCAGATATTTGAGTTTTCTGTTGTTTTAAAATCTTGTGTATCTGTTCCATCTGTTTGGAACATTTTTCATTAAAGCTTTCAAGTTTGTTATCCATTCTGTCCATTTTTAAAGAAAGCTCTTGTATGTTAGAAAGAACAGATTGGAGCTCTTTCTTTAAATGCAGGTCTTGAGAGATGGTTTTTGAATGACTCATTTCACAGCTACTGCTACAGACCTTTCAAATGAATAATTTGACAGGAAAAATTTGAAATACTTTGAAATATTTTAGATAATATCCTTCTATGTAGTATCAGGTAATTGATTTTGTTCAAAAAAAATGGTTTAGGATATTATAAAAATAAAATTTCCTGTCAGAAATAGAAATAGAGTAGCAGAACAAGAAAACTGTGCTGCTAGCCTGTCAGCATACTGGCCATGCTCCTCAAATGTCTCCAATATTGAGTCACATCAGTCCAGAGATCAATCCAGTGGTATCACAGAAGGCTATATATTTGATAAGGAAAACATATGGACATCCTGGGAATATCTGGACAGTTGAGAGGTATGAATGTGAAGAATATGTTCCAAACATAGTACAGGACAGTGTACCTACAATGCAGACTACTGCGATATCCCATTCTTGGCATTCTGTACTGAGATTATATTAATGATCTGTAACAGGACATGGGACTGCCATGTACAATGATCACTCAAGGGAAGTATGTGCATTGAATAGGGACATGCAGATGAATTGCAGGAATGAACATAGAGAAAGAGTACTGGTGAAACTCTCACATGTAAAGCAGAGGAAGTCATGTCAGTGGAAGATAGCTGTAGCAGCAGCACCAAGCACATATCTATATGGTACAGTACAGACTGTACAGTGAAAATGTGTTGTCTGTGACTGTCACACAAGGTGACATAACAATGGAGAGGATGTGTATGTGAGATAAGCATCCTTGCATGAATAATGAAGAAGACATTTATCAGGGATCTGACATACAATGGAGGTAGGGTGCATATTGAGAAGCTGTATAAACTGATATACATGAATATGAGTTTACTCCAAGCAGAGGTCTCCAGCATGGTGGGCACAGGTAAAGGATCATGGCAAACACTGCAAGAACCAAATATAATCATGTACAATTTCTGTATAATACCACCACTAATCCCATGCCTTTATCATAACATAGCTGTTTAACTTTTCTTTACCGAGAAAGTCTGACTTAGAACTAAGCCAATTTTCACCAGAGTCCCAGGGAGAAACACTCTAGATGCATGTCTTTGTTACATGGGAGGAAACTGGAGTACCACAGAGGAAACCCACACAAATGCAGGGAGGACATGCAGACTCCACACAGAAGGCACCCCAGCTGAGAACCAAACTGGAGATCCTCTTGCTGTAAGTTGAAACACAATTGCTGCAGCACTGCACTATTCTTATGTAATGTGGAGTGATAAGAGATGAGCCTGCAGACAAACACAATGGATAACTAGTATGATACATCCACACTCTATTAGGGTAACCATGCACACTGTCCTGGTACTGTAATATCTCTAGGAGGTACTGTTGCACTTTTGAGTTTTAAATAAACTTGAGTCATGATGTTTGTAGGCTTAGATAATACTTTCCCACACACAAATTAATTGCGTTAATAATAGAAAAATATAGCAACTTGCAATCGTAGGTTCATATTTTCCCATTGAGGGTAGCTGGTCCTTTGTATTTAAATGTATTTCATAATATATGTTTTACGTATGTTTTTTATATATATGTTTTTATATAAAATGTTACATATTTTTTATGGTAACAGAGGATATGCATAGAGATGCATGGGCTTTGTGTATAAACATGTAAATTAAAAAAAAAAAAAAATTTGCTGGCTTTCAGGAAATTGGAAGATGTCACTTCCTGAATTTCCTGATATGTATGGAGCGCATCTTTTTAGACTATACTTCCTCTGAAGAAGCCACAGAATGCTGTGGTGAAAACGCTTTGTTTTCTTTTACAAATAAATTGCGTTAAGGACATCTTGTTGAGTCGTTTCTGCTGACAAGGACCTCGTTGTTGTATTTATCTCTAGGAGGTGTTAGAAGAGACACTGCTCTACCTGTATGTGACAGTATGGGCACTACAGGCTAGTTACCTTGTATCCATGGCATATGTCTATGGCACAATTCACACTGTCACAAATGATATGCATGGCATCAATGTTGTCAAACACCTATGTATGCAATGTGTGCATAAAGTGAACAGGTAGCACACATGCATCTGTTGTAACAACTTGATTGGTGTTCCTCACCATCAGACAGTCATGTATATTCTACAGAAGAATACATAGTTATGGACAATACGCTGTGTGACAGAACGCTGTGACAAAGGTGGTACACTTCAGTTGCACATCACTGGAACATGTGTAGGCAGGAACATGGAGAAGGGTTCATTGTACTCAGTCATTGGTGAGATGAAGGCTGGGAACAGTGACATAAGTATTCCCTCTGATGTCCATGTCCTTCACATACCCAGTACTTGTGTTACAGTCAAGGGAGTAGTCAGCACTGTCACCACATGCTGGTGGGTGTACCACTTACCTTCTACCCCAGGACACAGGTCATATACCTATTAGTCTGATTACATAGTGTGATGTCCACATTATACTTGGGTGGTGTGACTTTTTCTTGATGTGACACATCCTTTCATGCGTCTCATCAATGCAGGTGTTCTCATGGCTATGGAAGCAGTCTCTGGTATGTGTTGATACTGTGTGTATTATATTAATATCACAGTTGGAGTCCATAATTACTGTAGTCCTTCATGCAGATGTTTGGACTTAACATGTGTATGTCATCTGTCCATCACTTAACTAAGGGGCAGGCAAGGGCCTAGAAGAGACCCCTGGCCTGATTACTGGACCTGAGATACATGTCATATTACACATTTCAACATAGTGAGATGCCATGTATGTCATACACTAGTCTAACTATTTGGTGATATAGCTGTATATGGCCACATTTGACAGTGTTGATTGAATACCACTGTCACTTTTTGTCAAATGACTTCACCTGTTCAAGTTCCACAAGTTGATAGTGTTGTCATCATGCATTCCCTTGGTTACCTCTTTAAGTACATCTATCAGATGTAACAGACCTGATGTAGCAGTAACAACTCATGCAGGTATGTTGCATACAACTGGAATATTACTATTATACATGTAGAAGAGGACCATGATGACATGTTGGTCTACCTCACAGTCGAGGAGGGTCAGGATGTCTCTAAACATGCATGCATCTGGTGCTGTCCCCCCAACTCAGGTGTATGCATGTTGATGTATACACATGTACAGGAACATAGGCCATGTGAGGGGTGTGTTGAACTGCGCATTCCACTGTATCAGGAAGGTGTATGTGCTGGGTCACACCATAGGTGATCTGTGATGTTGTCACAGCACATTGATTCTGTGTGATGGACCTGGAGGAAGGTAAGACAGTGCATACTACCTACTGTGATCTCACCTAGGTTTTGAAATAATCATATATGCAGGTATCATCGAGAAAATCCCCAAGCTGGGGATTACACCTTACGTCAGGTGATGGGTAAGCAATTGGCTCACCGACAGAAGACATCATGTGACAGTTGGTTAATCAACCTGTACCAGGAGAGCCATCAACCCCATGGACCTGTGTTTGGCCCTTCACTGTATGAACTGTATTTCTGAACAGTTCAGGCTAAAGTATATGGCCCTTGGCTTACAAAGTTTGCTGAATCTTGAATATCATGTGCAATCATTGAGTCCACCAATAGGAATAACATACTACAGGAGGAGCTAACACACACAACTGAATGGTGCCAAAGGCAGACGATCTACAAATAAATGCAGAAATGCGTGTTTGTAATGTTGCCCATCTGAAAAGTAGAGATTCATGTTAATCACAGCATTAGCAACAGCCCTGCTATGCAGAAACTCAGTGATGTAAACACTAGGAACACATTTAGATAGCAATTTGACCTTTGACCACCAAGTGTCCACACTGCTACTGAAAGACTATGTTGTGCA